>NC_135522.1:9162500-9462500 GCF_051989575.1 Stigmatopora nigra
ATATATATATATATATATATATATATATATATATATATATATATATATATATATATATATATATATATATATATATATATATATATATATATATATATATATATATATATATATATATATATATATATATATATATATATATATATATATATATATATATATATATATATATATATATATATATATATATATATATATATATATATATATATATATATATATATATATATATATATATATATATATATATATATATATATATATATATATATATATATATATATATATATATATATATAATATATATATATATATATATATATATATATATATATATATATATATATATATATATATATATATATATATATATATATATATATATATATATATATATATATATATATATATATATATATATATATATATATATATATATATATATATATATATATATATATATATATATATATATATATATATATATATATATATATATATATATATATATATATATATATATATATATATATATATATATATATATATATATATATATATATATATATATATATATATATATATATATATATATATATATATATATATATATATATATATATATATATATATATATATATATATATATATATATATATATATATATATATATATATATATATATATATATATATATATATATATATATATATATATATATATATATATATATATATATATATATATATATATATATATATATATATATATATATATATATATATATATATATATATATATATATATATATATATATATATATATATATATATATATATATATATATATATATATATATATATATATATATATATATATATATATATATATATATATATATATATATATATATATATATATATATATATATATATATATATATATATATATATATATATATATATATATATATATATATATATATATATATATATATATATATATATATATATATATATATATATATATATATATATATATATATATATATATATATATATATATATATATATATATATATATATATATATATATATATATATATATATATATATATATATATATATATATATATATATATATATATATATATATATATATATATATATATATATATATATATATATATATATATATATATATATATATATATATATATATATATATATATATATATATATATATATATATATATATATATATATATATATATATATATATATATATATATATATATATATATATATATATATATATATATATATATATATATATATATATATATATATATATATATATATATATATATATATATATATATATATATATATATATATATATATATATATATATATATATATATATATATATATATATATATATATATATATATATATATATATATATATATATATATATATATATATATATATATATATACATATATACACACATATAACTCACCTGTCTATTGTCTGGTTGGCCTGGGTTCAATTCCCATTTGGGACACTTTTTCACTTAGTTGTTTCTGTGGGCTTCTTGTCAAGACACTCAAATGATTACAAAGAAAAGTGTAGTCACTTGGTTGGCACAGAGGTTAGATCACTGGACTCCCGTCTGGGAGACCTGGGTTCGATTCCCAGGCAAGACACTTTTTCACTTAGTTGTTACTGTGGACTTCTTGGAAAGACATTCAAATGATTACAAAGAAAAGTGTAGTCACTTGGTTGGCACAGAGGTTAGATCACTGGACTCCCATGTGGGAGACCTGGGTTCGATTCCCGCTGCCGTCGTTTGGCTGAAAATACTTAGGAAGAAGAATTGGTCAATGGAATAAGAAGAAGAAAAAAAAAAAAAAGAAAAACTTTTTTAATTTATATTAAACACTTAGTCATACTTTTCAGCAAAAGGTTATATTCCGAACTGCCTTCGGCAGTTCGGAAGACACTTGATGGACCTGTCTGTGCGAAAGGCGTTCTCGGGTCGGCCTTCGGCCGACCCTCGACCGCTTGCTTGGTCAGTGAACCGCCGACACCGGGAAGCGAACTCACGTTCTCTCGGTGCAAAGGCGAGTGTGCAACCCACTACACCAACTCGTGCCCCACTTATACATGGGTGTTGAAACGTTTTATCCAAGGAAATGGAGTGAAACACTTAGTCATTTTTTGGACAAAATGTTTCATCCACAACTCAATACTTATACACTTAGGCATTTAAACACTTAGCCATTAGAACTTATTCTTTTAACTGAATAATATTGGGAAAATCTTTGCCTGCACTGGGATTTGAACCAACAACCACAGATGTGGGAGACTGATGACTTAACCACTGGGCCACCACCCTGTGGGAGAAAGCAGTAGTACTTGTAAATTGATCTCATTCATTTACCTGAATAATATTGGGAAAATCTTTGCAAACACTTGGATTTGAACCCAAGACCAAAGAAGTGAGAGACTGATGACTTATCCACTGGGCCACCACCCTGTGAGAGAAAGCAGTAGTACTTGTAAATTTATCTCATTCATTTACCTGATGACTTAGTTGAAAAATCTTTGCAAGAACTAGGATTTGAACCCAGGACCACAGAGGTGAGAGACTGATGACTTATCCACTGGGCCACCACCCTGTGAGAGAAAGCAGTAGTACTTGTAAATTTATCTAATTCATTTACCTGAATAATATTGGGAAAAATTTGCAGGTGCTTGAATTTGAACCCAAGACCAAAGAAGCAGGAAACTGATGACTTATCCACTGGGCCACTACTCTCCAATATTAGGCAGTAGTCTTCGTGGTTTTGTCTCTTTTCCCACTCAGATCATACTTAGTCCTTTATCGTGGGAAAAATTAGGTCAAATTACAAAGCAGAGCAAACCAGGTTTTGAACCCAGGTCTACAGAGGTGGGAGGCCAATGACTTATTCACTGGGCCACAGGCTCCCTAAAGTAAGCAGTGGTATTTTTGAATGGGAATCCCTACTTCGCGGAAATTCACTTATCGCGGGTGGTCACAGTCCCCATTAACCGTGATGACCAAGGTATTCTGTATTGTATTTTGATCTCCTGCCTTTTTTGAAGGTATGAGGACGGTTTCCTATTGGCCAACCCCGGTAGCGTGGACCTCGTGGAGCGTCCGGCGGCCGAGGAGGAGAACGAGCGCCTGAAGGACGTCGTGACGTCTCTGCGTTCCGCCATGGCAGCCGAGCGCTCCAAGAGGGAGTGCGCCGAGCGGGAGTGCGCTGCCGTGCTGCAGGAGTTCGATCGCATCGAGCAGCGTCTACTCGGAGCCGAGGGCTGCCAGCTGCGGGTTCGAGAGCTAGAGGCGGAGCTCCGGGAGATGCAGCTTCTCAGGAAATCCCGGGTGTCCCTGACTGAGGAGGGCATCCAAAGCTTGCTCGCCAACTGCCCCGAGACGGACGTGCCGGACGAAGCCGCCAGCCAGGCAGCGGGCGGCGACGTGGCCGCCGGAGATCCGGGGGGATCCAGCGAGCGAAGCTGCAGTGCACGGCCATGGCGTACGTCCGTCAGTGAAGGATCCCTGGACACAGGCCGCGACGGCTGCACTTCGGCGTGGCGAAGACTCTCCTCATCACGCCGGCATTTTCCCCAGCAGCTCTTCGTACTTGAAGAGCTGCTGGGAAAATGCCGGCGTGATGAGGAGAGTCTTCGCCACGCCGAAGTGCAGACGTCGCGGCCTGTGTCCAGGGATCCTTCACTGAAGGAGTACAGCATGGCGGCTGCTGCGTCGATGGGATCCCCCGCAACGCCGTCGGATGCCCCGTCTACGCCGGAGGCGTTGGAGGGCATCAGCAGGCAGGTGGAGCAAGTGGACAAACGTCTTGGCCAAAACACACCAGAGTACAAAGCGCTCTTCAAGGAGATCTTCTCACGCTTGCAGAAGACCAAGAGTGACGTGAGTGTGACCAAGAGCAGAAAGGGTGGCAAGTGAACAGCTTTGTGATATTTACAAGCATTTTTCTGCCTTACTTTGAGTCAGGCAGAGGCTCGGTATACTTTGGATAGGTTGCCGGCCAGATAATTTTGTCCTCAGTGATCATTCTTTTTCAATTCACCTTAAAAGAGAAAATGGATAATAATGTCAAGTAAGCCTAATTTTTTGTTGCTTCTAAAATGTGATTGCCTTCACTCAATGGTTATTGTGACGGAATAGTTGTGGGCTTGCAGAATGCTTCTAAGTTAAATGTTTTTTTTTTTTGTGAAATGAAGAGAATGTAACAAGATTCTATGGTTGTGATTAGTGAGCATGATTAAATGACTGATTAGTGCAAGAATGAAAGCTATGGACCTTTGTTTGGGGTTGAACTCAAAAGTATTATTCCAATTAATTACAGGCTCTATGATTACTTCAACTCAATTAATCCAGTGGTGAACCGCCAGGGCCTGTGTTGCCTTCTATACTAGCCTAAAAATATCTCAATCCCAGACTGACTTGAATATATTTTGTCCATGAATACTTATTAAATAATTCCAAGTCGTCTTGTTAGATTCCTTTCAGTGCTTCTCCCTGTTTGCGCTACTTCCTGATGTGTTTTCATATTTAAGCATTTAACCAATCACATTTCAGCCAGTATTTGTTGTCAGGGACACAAACAGTTCTGGAGACCCTGCAGCATAAAAAAAAAAAAGTATGTCAATTTTTACTGCCTTTGTCATCTTTCAAAATGAAAGTTTTCTTGACTTCATTAAAAAGGAAAGCACCGACAAGTTGTTCTCTGAAATGAAAAAAAGACGTTTAAATTTAAACATTTTAATGTCATTTCAGGAGCTCGTAACAACAATGGGCAGCATTAGCAAACACTGATTCAAACCCACCAGATACCAGAAAGATTTGAATGAAGCTGTAGCCTCAGTCACAGTAAGAAAAATATGACACTCAATGGGACTCTTCAGTTTGTGGGATGCTGAATAAGATGCTACTTTGGAGTATGTGCATGCATGGCTTCAGAAAGAGTGGAAAACCTGAAGGAAAAATGGGTATTTAAAGTAATTGTCCATAAAGGTTCATGGTAGAAAGCAAGATCCTGCGATAATGGAGAAAAAAAAAAATGATATGGATGATAGATCGTTTCTCTGAAATGAATGTCTAAGGAGAAAAAGAAGTGACCTGAATTCCAAATATTTTATCAGATGGGCAAATCTGCTCCAAGGCTTTAAGAGGGAGAGACTGAGTCCAAGAAGTACGTCCAGCAACAATGCGAAGTAATCGGCGCACTCAATACATACAGCACAGCACCTGTAGCTTCCAAAGGCAAACATGGTGATTATTTAAAAAACAGAAACCTGACTGACAGAAGCCTGAAAAGTAGAACAAGAAAAATCATACAAAAAAAAAATGTGAATGCCTGAACGAACGTCACAATCAAATATTGTGCATGTTCCATCCACAATTCCAGGATTTAATACTTTAAAAAAAAGAGGAAAAGTCGATAGAGGAAGTGCAAGAGGGGGTGATGTCCTTGGACGGAAAGAGCAAAAAAAAAAAAAAGGAATGATGGAATGACAGCAAGAGAGGAAAGAAAGCGGAGGAGAATGTCTCGGTACAGGTCAGTCTTTCCAGTCCTTCTTGATGGTGAGGCTCCACTCCCAAGACAGATGATCGTGTTTGTCGTCATCGGTGAACTTGGACTTGACGTTGTATGTGCCGCGGGCCAACATTCCTTTGGGGGCCTCCTCAACGGTGGTGAGGAACTCGTACTCTTGGTCAGGTCTTGGGCCATAGCTGCCTACCATGTAGTCCGACTTGTCAACTGTACAAAGAGAGTATTCCATTGTTGAAACAACCAGAGTACTAATAACCCTTGTATATTACTATAGTGATAGCCTTCTTAAATGAGGGAAGACATGCAAATGTGCACTTACCCTTCACTCCTTTCCTGAATGACTGCTGAATGTACTTCAAACCCGATACAATCTCCTTGTTAACCTGCAAATATATATTAGTTAAGTACAGGGAACATTTGACCAACTTGTACTTTACAGCGCTGATCTCACCTTGAAATTGATTTTTATTTTGTACTCCACACCTTCTTTCAACACAAATGGATTTTTCTTAAAGCCGTCCAGGTCTCCTAAAAGAATCCAATGTGAGAAAAGCATTTTGAGTGGAATTCTTCATTTGAAAATATTTTAAATAAACAAAGGCATTACATTACAATGGTTGTATTGCAATACGTATAAAGAATACACAAAATTTGATAACCGCTTCACGGGTCACATTGAAACAAAGCTTCACATATTTGTCGGAAACTTATCTTTTATTTACTTTACTTTGTGTGGCCCAGTAAAAGTGTAGTCATCATCTTTGGTGAGTGATGTAATTCATTGTAGTATATTTTCGAATTGAAAAATAGTAGTATTATAGTATGATTTACAATTGAAAAATGTATAAAGAAAAAAAAGGTAGATTGGCTTGGAATTAATCAGCCCTCCAAAAACATATGCATTAAACTATTCTGGATCAAATTTTGACTAGAAGAATATGACATCTTTTTCATAATTAGACACAGCCTAAGAAAGTTGTAATAAAGATGATTAACCACTAGATGGCATTCTGCATCATGCTATGAAGAGGAAATCGTCCTTCTGGCTTGATTAACTATATCATTATCAACAACTATTTGCATAAGTTCACCCTTAGAAGGCCCAAAATGAAATTTGCAAGAACATTATCTGTCACGTGATGCTGGGTATGCCTGATTAGTAAATGCACTTCTGCATAATGCAAACTATTACCAAGTCAGACTGGTTCATATTGAGCTTAGCAAATGGGTTTTGTGAAAAATTAGAAATCTAATAGGTTACTACTGACCAATTTTAATTGATTTTTACACACAAATAGATTGGCTGGTCCGAATTAGTGAGTGATTATAAATAAATAAAAAAAACAACCTAAAGAACGATGGGTAGTTAGTTTACTGTTTACTCCTGAAAAATGCTCGCTCATTAAACTGCTTCTTCCCAGTCAAAATGAATTTTTACATGTATCGACGTCAATGGTAATGAATGAGTTAAAGACACTGGTCCATTTGACACAAACTCACCCTGCAGATCAAGAACCAAAGGGCATGGTGCGGCTTCACATACCAGAGTCATTCGTGTCACCTGGATGTTTGGTTTGTTGGGATCTAAAACAGATGAAAATTGCATAATATTAACCTTAATTAAAAAGAATATTCATAAAAATACACCAATCACTCGAAAAAAGGCAAGGACTGAAGTGAATGTGTAAATCACCTTTTTTTTCAAAATCTTCCAATTACCATTATCAAAATAGTAACGTTTTCAACTGGATTTCCGCCATTTTTTATCCTCTTTCGGTTGTGTAGATTTAGACATTTTTATGAACTTTAGAAGAAAAATTCCCTCCGGGAAAAAAAATCCATGATGTAGTGAAGCCACAAAGTGAAGAAGAATCACAGTGCAAACATTACTGGGGGTGCTGGAGCCAATCCCAGCCAACAATGGGACACCCAGAATTGGTGGCCAGCCAAATAAGAAATTATACTTCTATTTTTTGAAAGTAAAGTAATATTTACTTTCATAATTAACAAACGGGTAACATAATTTGATTACATTTTTCAGAGATGTAACGAAAACTAACTTTATTTTTCAAAAATGACTTTAACAACAATGCTGATTTGCACTCAAAATTCATATTTAGATACAGCATTTCAATATCGCAACTTTTATATTGATATATTACTATTTTTACATTACTTATTCATGAAAAACGCACTTGGTTGAGTAGTACCACCAATTTTGTTATACGCAGCTATGCATGATGACAATAAAGGTTTTAAATTTGATTTTTATGGATACAACCCGACTTGCATGTAAATGGTATGTTGTGTCTCACCTGCATTCAGAGCGGTGCTCCCCAATAACGCCTCCTTGTACTTGCGCAGGCTCTCATCATCCTTGTCTAGATCTTGGATCTCCTGCAAGCTCTTCGGCGCCGGAGGTTTGTAGTTGACTGCGGTGTCGGGCTCCTCGGTGGCTGCGGCAAGGGCGGCCAGCTGCTCGGGTGTGGGTTCCGACTCTGCCATGACGTGCTGATCACAACCAACAAAGAATGAGGCGATTGTTAGACCACAACTACTTGAGGCTGCACAGCACAAGCTGTCTTTTTTTATTAAAATAATGTAATTTGGTCTCCATATGCCCCTTTGCAGAGCCTGGTAATTAGGTTCTAAAACTGAGGTCCCTAGAGCCATGGCTGGAGGGATTGTAAAATTCTTTCCAAAAAGATATGTTGCACTGTTTAGAGAGAAAAAAAAACAATTCCAATGGTTGACCGGTTATCTAAATAACTCTTAATATGTTACGACGTTACTGACATTATCAGGCATATCAGTCATTTAACGTTTGTATACTGTACACTTATTCAGCTTGTTGTTCCGTTTTATTTTTCTTTATTTTAAATTGCCTTTCAAGATGACATGTATGTTTTTGGTGTTGGATTTTATCAAATAAATTTCCCCCAAAAATGCGACTTATGTTTTTTTTTCCTTCTTAATTATGCATTTTTCGGCTGGTGCGACTTATAGTCCAGAAAATACAGTACCACTGTTGACACAATACTGACATTTTAAACTTGGAAAAAAGTTAAAACATTTAATCTAAAATTAACAGAAATGACCCAAAATATATAAGAATATAAGACCTGGGAATGCCTTAATATAACCTAATGACACCGAAAATGACCCGGAAAAGACCCAAATATCAACAGCAAGTAGCTTAGAAACGCCCTAAAAACAACCAAAAAATGATGCCAAAATTTACAGAATAAACTGAAATTAACATTTAATTTATTTGGACTAGAAGGAGTGGTTAAAAACATCCATTTGGCCCGTCCCTGTCCAAATAAATTGGACATGCATCACCTTGAATGACAGCCAACGCATTTACATGGAAACTTTAAAAATATTCGTCATTACCATCAATGGTAGTGCAAAAACAAATACCCATTTACAACACATTTCTGGAGGAAAACCACTACAACATTTATCTCTACATTGACCATCTCCTGAGGGTTAAAAGCACAAGTAGCCAGAAGAACCGTCAAGTGTATTGCTATCGACACAACAGTCGGTCCTTGTAAGCCTTCAATTTCTCCCTTTCATGCACCCGCGTACACACTTGGGGGCTATATTGCCCAGCTGCAGACAAACACCAGTCATTGGTCATTAAAAGCAAACGCGGCGAGACTGTCAGGAAGGATAGCAAAACAAAGTGATGCTTTGGGGAAGCCACAAAAAAAGGATGAGACAACTTGCCTTATTACCTTTTTGACAGTCATTGGTGGTGCAACACGTCCAATCCATTTCAACTAGAGCTTTCAAATTGGATTGGACGTCTACCATTGAAACTAGCACTGAAAAACGAATCAGTCCTTCCAGTGCAATTTAAATGGATGTCTATTGTTGTCAATGGCAGGCGATGACGTGATAAAACTGTAAAAATTCATGCTCAATGACCTGTTTTTAAATATTTATTTTAAATGGCATAAAATACCAAAGAAATTGACCAAAAAAAAAACAAAGCTCGACAGTTTATACAAAACCATTTCAACTTCTTTTCTCACAGTAATTAAAAGAAAACAAACGTGAACCAGCGTCACTGAAATCTAAAGAAAAATAGTAAATTCTTTCTGAACCAAATTCCCTAACATGCCAATCACTGGACGCCAAAGTAAACAAAGCTTATAACGTCGGCATTTTCTAATGACATGAGGCTTACGTATACTCGGCAGAGAAACCATTACAGGTTATCAACACCTGCAGCAAATCAGAGGCAGCTGGAGATCTGTTTCTCATTAGAAACAGTCGATCTGGTTCTTGTCTTATTTTGTCACCATAGTAGCAATGTTTAGCCATTTCTTTTCTGCTATTCCTCAGCAACAACAGAACCAAACACAAATGTTTTATTGCTTATAATACAGTAAAAATTATATACTAAGATTTCTATTGACTTTGCAGATGTCCAAAAAAGCCACAAAAAGAACTGGACCCGAACACAACAGTTGTCCAAATCTGATTACACATGCCATAGTAGTAGTACTACAAACAAGATGTCTCAATCTCCAAGTAATATTTCGTAAATTGGCTCCACCAGCCAACAAAACACGAGTAACGCATGTAAATGCAACCCATAATACACAATTCACTTCAATTCATCTTAA
The DNA here is from genome assembly GCF_051989575.1 of Stigmatopora nigra. Lineage (NCBI taxonomy): Eukaryota > Metazoa > Chordata > Actinopteri > Syngnathiformes > Syngnathidae > Stigmatopora > Stigmatopora nigra. The sequence goes on from NC_135522.1 coordinate 9,172,758, forward strand.
ACTAAACATTGCAAATAATTTAACTCAAACAAAAAAAACTATACATAAAACTTTAACCTCGTGGCCTTGTTTTTACTCCTAGATATGACTCAGCAAATTAAGGCCAAGCCACAAGGAAAATATATTGGCGTTAACAACATAATCATGGCAGTGATTATGATACACATTCTTCCAGAGTGACTGCACAAACCACACAATGTCTAACTGGCTGCAGGCCGTACTCATTGTTTAGTCCTCCGACACAATAAGATCTTCCAGGCAAATACTGGATCATGTTGTTGACCCTCATCAAATACCTGTGAGGATTTAAAAACCCTCCAAAAAGATAATCATATCCAGTTTTGGCAAGCTAAAATGAATCGGAAATTGGGCCATATCACATCATTTGCAGGACCGGAATTAAAAACATGTATCATATGTATACATCACAATAATCAGTAGTACTCTTTATCAGCAAATCTTCGAAATCAGATCATTCAGATTCAAACTATGGCGCAAAAATATGTGACCGGAATAACTTTAAACACCGCTGCAGAGAGTGAGATTAAAGTAAATGGGATTATACGTAATGTAGCAATGAGTTCAATGTTTGGGAAGTACATGGCTAAAGAGGATTTGCTTGAGTAATACTGGTGTCACCAACAGATAACTGATCTTTCTAATAAGTTCGACCACAGAAGTTTTTTGATAACATTTTAGCCTAAAAAACTCAAATGACCAGGTTAGGTAATTGTTAGTAGAAAATGTGATGACATTTTGCCTAATGATGATGAAGGTTAAACTTAGCTGGTTAGTACAGAAAAGTATTTTCTCATAGTGCTCCCCTTATCTAAAGTTACATTATTTCTTCTAAAGTGCTTTTACATGACCAACGGTTGTTTGATTTGACAGGTTAGACAAGTTGTGCAAGATTTTGGAAGACTGCAAATAATAAAATGGTGCAAGGACTTCCCACAGAAGTCTCTAATTATCAACAAATATGCATCTATATCTATTTCTTGACCAGCAGATTCAACCAAATTCAAAACCACATCAAACTTGAACATTAAAACAGACAATATTTCCATTTGACTCCAAACAATAGTTATTAGATTTCTAAAATGACATTTTATTTCATTTTTGCTACCAAATGGGCCTATTGATTCATTTTTTTTAAACGACAGCAAATATTGTAAATTTATTTTTCCTATTATTTCAGGCACCCAATGTATGACATCTGTTCTGTTGCTTATTTAAATATGTAAATCGTTATTGATGATGTTTCTAAATTATAATGCAAATTCAAAGCCTTTAAAAATGAGGATTTAAAAAATGTAAACGCAAAAATGTAAAAAGTACTGCAACATTATGTCACAACGCTACTCCTTCCCCCTCTTTGCGAAACTACATGTACTTCCTTAAACCGGAAAGAGTTAATTCATTCATTATTTTGGTATAATAACCTCTGTACTTGAGTTAACTTTAATTAAAGCATGGATTCTTCACAAAGAAAGCAACATTAAGTTGAGATGGCTAAACAAAAATATTTAAACAAGTTAAGCAATGAGGAAGTGCCACAGCATGAACTCCGGTATAGAACTAACGCAACTCAGCGGAAGTCTAGTGAGTGATGAAAAAGTTATGCAATCAAAAGGGGAAGAAGGAAATGGTTTAAGGACCAGTAAATGTGACAAGTTGGTTTTAGCATTCAACCAAAAGTTACTGCTTGAAGATTACATAGTGGTCGATATCGATATTTATCATGAGAACTATCACATCTTTTTGGTTTCAAATTGGAAACTTCAGTGAATAAGTACATTATTTTCCTCCTTATTCAAATATAAAAGTAACTATGTTACCTTACTTTATAAATATATGAAGAGAAAATGAAACATGATGATATTAAAAGGTATTTTTGTTATTTTGTCATGCAATAAAGATAAGACAATGCCGTCCTTACACTATGAAAAGTAAAGAATAAAGTAATTTTGACAGGCTTCTGTATTTTCATGAAATTTGCCTTCCAACCAAACGTTGCTGTGCAATATGAAATTTTTATTGAAAACATTTACATAACATAGGAAAACATCTTGATATTAAGTAATAAAAATATTACAGGATGTCCTCAAATGAGGACAGTTAAGGACATTTTCTTTAAGGCTGCTCTTTGCACAGGTATGAGGCATTTATAAAAAAAAATAAAAAAAATAAAACAAAACGGCAGGGAGAATTCACTTAGATATTTTAGTGGATCGGGTTAGTGTTGTCCTGCATCTCGTAATCGCTTATTTTGGCCATGTTATTGTCCATTTGCATCATAACTCTTGAAAAAGGAAACCTGCTTCAGGTTATGGTAAATCATGCATATAAGTATTCATATTTTCTCTTTTGAATTGTCCAAAACCCATCGTTAACACAAACAGACATCAAATGTGTGACTCGCAGAGTAGGAGAAACAAAAGACGACTATCACAGGAAGGACCAGAACAAATAGAAGCTTTAAAAATAGCTGAGGAGAAATCCCTGCAGGCAGTGGCAGGAAGTTGTGACAGAATGGGATAGCAAGGTGCCCAGCTGAAAGGTCAATAATTAATTCTCCCACACAGTGACCCACTACCCGCACCAAAAGCCCCCAGTTGGCTCCCCACTGTCCGGGTTCTGGCTTTGTGCTTTTTTTGACTTCCCAATGCTATTGTAATGTCCATAACTTACAGTAGATGTACATTAGGGAAACCTTTTTTTTTAAATGCTGCTCACTTTTTTTGGAATGAAAAATCTCAAGGCACACTACCATCTGAAAGTAATTTAATTTAAAACGATGTCACCTATATTATCAATTTAAAGTCGTTCTCATCCAGGTGTTTTCAATAGGGATTAAATAACCCCCAAATTAATCCAAAATCTAATTTTTTTTTTGTGACCAAATGTTGAAGTCTACTTATTCTGACCGTGTATTGCAAAAAAAAGTTATGCTAATTCGGGTAATTTCAAATGAAATATAAGGACATTAAAGAACGAACTTGTCAGATGATGCACCTTGCAAGTATTGTCACCATGTAAACATCACCTGTTCTCAATGTCATACAAGGAGGAAATTGACTCAAATCCTGTTTTAATGTTACACAAAAATTCAACATCAAACCTATCCATATAATGCTAACTTTATCTCCCTTTGCTTGTAGACATTGTAACTTATAAAAACATTGTTTTATTGTTTCAAGTTTACAGGATATCTTAAAAATATCACCTTATCACAGACTTTTTAAGAAGGCGTTTTTTTCCTAGAGTAAAATTACTTAAGGTGGATGAGTGTTTAGGCTCACAGTTCTGGGGTCCTGGGTTCAAATCCACTCCTCACTTAATAGAGTTTGCATGTTCTCCCTGGGATTGTGTGGGTTTTCTTTGGGTAATCTACTCTCCCCCAACCCAATACCATGGTAAAATGGTTGAACACTCTAAATTGTGTGTGTGATTGTGAATGGTTGTCCGTCTCCTTGTGCTCTATGATTGGCTAGCCACCGATTCAGGGTGTCCCCTGCCTAGTGCCCATTGTTAGCTGGGATAGGCTCCAGCACCCCCCACGACTCTTGTGAAAACAAGCAGTTAAAAAAAATAATTACTCAATTCCTACAATATATTACTTGGGAAATTTTAAAAAATACAAGTAAAATAAACCATCTTAATTATTTTTGAATATTTTCTTAATTGAAAAAAGTGACAAATTTATTGCATATTTAATTAAAATTAATTCCAAAATGATTTTAGTTTTTTTTTGTAAAGAATGAAATTGTGAGAAGGAAATTTAGAATGAAATTGTGAGAAGGAAATTTGGATTTGTTTGAAGAGGGACGTTTGGGGGGTGCGCTAACACTTAATCGCCGAAGTAGGGTAGAAACAGAAGGGCGGATTTGGAATAATCGCCTATCCTATCGCCTACAATCACTTAAATTACATTTGATCCACAGAGATGTGACTTTTACACACTTAGCACTATAAAAAAAACAATTCAAATTTGAGCTTGTGCATGGAAATTTAGACATTTACACTTGAGGGGGTGGAAAGAGTTGAAATCCAGGAAGTTGCATGGAATCTTCCAGTAACGCCACATCGACTTCATAAAAAGTGATCAACTTTTTCCAGCTTTATTGAACCAACTTCAATAACGCAACATTACCTTAAACACCCTCGTATAGAAATTAATAATGGCAAATAAACAACATCGCAATAGTTATGCACAGATTTACACCCGGAAATGATTTGCAAATGGACTTTACAAGCCACGCCACAGAAGCGCGTTTTTTTCAGAAGATTTGACCAACAGATCAACAGAAAAAAAGCACACAAAAGACAATCGTGTAGGTTAAATGTGAAATAAACCACCAAGTTCTAGGAGGAAATTGCTCTTTTTGCGCGAATTTATAGTTTAATCATTCGATTTGTTTGTTTTTTTAGTGCTGGAACGTAATCCATCTTTTCCCATAAGGCCAATTTCTACTTGCGAGACAAAGAAAACGGTGATTTTTGCCAGAAACTTTCATTGATTCTTACCTTTTTACTTCTCAATGACCGGACAGGCGCTTACAGGGTGGCGAACTGGGCACAAATGAGGTGCACAAGTGACAGGAAAAAGGTGAGGATTACCGTAAACAGGCAAAACAACATCCTCAAAACTACCACCAAAATAAAAGGGTAACAAGAAAAGCTGATTCAGGGCCATGCAGGTGAAAAAAATGGTTAAACCCCAAAAGACGGTTTGTGGTTAAAGGCAATTGTGTAAAAAGTACTGTAAAGCCCGTGGCATATTAAATAACACAGTTCAGCCCCCCTCACGAGCTCATAAAAGTAGTCAAGAATTTAGAAAATATGAATGGAAAACTATATATTTTTCTTTGTATTTAGGATAAACAATCCTGGATAAAAGGTGTTTTACTTTGAAAGACAGCAAACTGTCGGGGTCGCCACCATATAGCATAGATGACTTAACACTTTAGTTTCAACTTTCCGAGGACTTATTTCTCAATTGGCTCTATAGCGCCATCTAAAGGGGTAAAGGTATTAGACTTGGAGCTTTCATAAAGAATTTGCAATTACAGATAACTAAATCACTACGGGCAATCAATGAATGTCCTACTGCTCCTCGTATAAAATTATACTGGTATTATGTGGGTTTATAGGTTGCTTTAACTAATTGGGCCCTAGGATTACTCTTACATTTTTTTCATAAACCAAAAATAGCTGATATTTAAAACTACATTCATTGCAAATGTAGGAACAAGGCAAAAAATAGAGAACAATAGTAAGTTGGTTTATATACACTGCAGGTTTTATTATAAGTTTCATTTACTACAAGTTTCGAGGAATGCACTTGGAAATTCCAACTTTGAACCTACAGACACAAACCATTTTCATCAGAAAAAAAGAGGTAAAAAACATTTCAGAGCAGTTAACAGGCTGGAGCGACGACCAATCACATCAGGACAACCATGTGTAAAACAATTTGCACTATTGTAACAGGCATCCTTTCAGTGTGGAACATGATGAGAAAGGATGACCGAAGAGAACAGCAACACTGCTTAGCTGGTGTCCATCTGAAAATACAGAACCGCAGCAGAAAATTAGTAAACTGTATAAAATGTTCCTTTTCGACCACCCAGAAAAAGCTAGACTTACTCTCGCATTGTAGGCGTCTAACTGGGCATCAAGTTCCTCTGCTGAAAGCTGCTGCTTATTACTAGTCGCCCCTCGTCCTCCTCGACCCCGTCCTCTAAAACCACCGCGACCGCCAATGCGGCCTCCTCTCTGCATTCCAAAGTTGCCCCCGCGATTCCTGGTCACCCCACCGCCGCCTCTGTTCATGCTAGGTGGGGAAAAAAATGAGTCACGGTGTTCTTTACAACGAGGTTTGGTCGCCAAGACTTACCCCTGCATTGGCCGCCTCTGTATATCAATCTGTGATGTGACAAGCTGTATGTTCATGGGTCTTCCTAGAAGGACAAACATTTAGGGGGAAAACAAGCTTGAGTGGATGTCACATTTGCAATTCTGCAAAAAAATAACTCTTCACTATAGTAACTTACCATCGAGTGGAATACCATTGTACTGTTTCATTGCTTTAAGCGCATCGGCCCTTCTTTCAAAGTGGACATCTGCTGTTCCTAGACTTCTTCCCGAGCGATCGTAATGGACTGCGGCCTTCTTTAGCGTCCCGAACTCGGCAAAAAGTTCCTAACAGAGAAAAGGGTGAATGATTGTTACTTCACGACTGATTTGGGCCAAAAAAACATCAATTTCATACCTGGATATCCGCATCAGAGACACCAAAGTCGAGATTGGAGACGAGAAGCTTCCCCCCGGTTTCAACGCCGGCCCCACCGCCAGCGGCACCGTTGAATCCACTGTAGCCGTTGTCGAACATGTCGTGTTGCCATTTATCCGGAAGCTGTTTGGGCTGCAACAAACCAAAGAGAACGCACCTGCTGACTTGGGGAATCCGCTTGTCTCTGTCAATCACAGAGTCCACATGGCTGGGTGTTGGGGCAAGCAGAGGCTCCACTTCCAACATGGCCAGAATGCTCAGCTCCCCCAAGAGGGTTGCCCATTATCCTTTTGCCCAATGCCCACCCAATCACTCCAAGCATGTCACTCTTCACAGGTTATACACACATAAAAAGGATCTATATGGGCAACACTGCCTTGAATACATGCATTACTGAGCACAAAGTTTGCTTTTTAGATTTGTTGAAAAATACACAATCATCCTAACCACAGCGCCATTTTTTTCTTTTTTAGATTGGCCCACCAGACTAACATCAATTGTGGCCCACTGCTTCCTCCACCAGAGGCTCTCCAGAAATTATCCTCATCTTGTTGATCTCCTGCTGAAGCAGCCTTGCCTCCCGCGTTGAAAATGCTTCCAGGGCGATCAAAAGTTCATTAAAAGCCAATTAGATTGGCTTTAAATGTCGGGGGAGAGAAGTGTCCATGATGAATGTGGCTCGATCGGAACACCTAGAGCTGCTACGGCGTTTATGAGAGGGTAGCTTTAGCCGAGCGTCCATTTTGAGAACACGCCATTTTGACTTTGTTTGGTACGTTCAGAGACGCACTCAAACAAGCTGAGGATTAAATAACTATCAGGAGATTATGAAAGGGGGTTGAAGTCCTCATGTGCATCCACAACATCGATTGCAAAGGGGACTCAAATGGCTCTTGTGGGCCACTCCCGGACAAACAACATCCTGGGTGCACGCAATACAGTGCTTCTTTCAAAATGGGGGGAAAAAAATAAAAACAAATACTGGGGGGTGCTCTTGATGTTCTCCTCTCGCCGCCACGAAGAGACTTGATGAATAGAAAATATATTGGCGGTGGACGACGAAACAGCGGCAGAAGATTCAAAATGGCGACGCCAAGAACCTCCACGATCCAACTTTACTAGGCCAAGAAGGCCTGCGTATCTGCTCTTTCAAAAATGGGCATCTTCTTGAAGGGGGGAAATGGAAGGCGCTGTTGTTTCGGAAAGGACAAACACTTTTAAGCATACAATTTCCTTTACTGCTCAACCGCTCGTTTAAGAGCCTTCCGTCGAGAGAAATTTGGCAGCTAGCAATCGCTTTTATTCGTCGATTAGCAAGCTAGCTAGGCGTTGAGCTAGCAAGCTGGCCGCAGTATAGAAGGTTGCTACCCAGGCATTCCGAAGTTTGCCGAAGGTTTTCCCTTTTTCTGCCCATTCTCATACCCTGTTGTACGGTGTCGGTCTGCCTCGGGCGCGGTTCGTGTTTTGCCGGTTCCTCATGGGACCGGATCCTCCGCCTCGGCCTCCAAATCCTCCGCCGCTCATTCCAAGGCGCCCAGCGCCTCCTCCTCGGCCGCCGCCAAAGCCTCCGCGGCCTCGGCCTCTTCCACCTCTACCTCCACCTCTCTGCTGTCTGTTCTGTTTGATAATGTCGTCTAAAGACATATCCATTTTGTCGGTCATAATGCTCTTCAAAAAGATGAACTATTAAAAAAAGTGTTTAGAAAAAAAGGTACGCCCTAAACTTGCTAGTGCTGCTCGCCTGCCTTCACGAAACGGAAATCAACTGGCTAGGTTCAAGACAAAGAGCATAAAAAAAAAACCGTACGGGAACGTTACGTCATTACGTCATTATATAACGTACGTAACAACGTCACATACGTTTAAACCAAAATGGTGTCTGCGTTTTAAAAAAAATGCATTTTTTTGGGTCGTGTAACATTTAAATTTTATCAATAGACGCTGTGAACTACGTGGAAAAGAGATACTTACTAATTTTAAGTTTAAAGTTCAGCTGACGCTGAAAATTACCATGTTTTGCAAGTGGTAGCGAGTTTGTGCGTAAAAACTAACACTAAATATTATTATATGGGACAGTAAATAATAATAAAAGTACTATACATTTCCACAACTTATGTATATAGTGTGGTGTTTGTAGGTTAGCTGTGTGGTTTTTCAAGATAAATGATGCAAACTTTGTATTTGTATACGTATGCACACAAACAGGCACACACTATCAATATATATATATATTCAAAATGGCGATATATGTATGCATGAAGCAATAGTTTTACATCATCTTACTCTTAAATATGTACAGTAAAAAATTATGTATGGTGTTTAATCTTGGGTATTTATAGTTCTTAGTGTTACTCACACACATTCAAACTAAATATTACACGTGTTAAAAAGAAAGGATAGAAAAAAAAACATTCAGCATGAGTAACAATACTTTGCAACATTGAGATCTATTAGGTATTTATTATTGGATCTTATCTGTAAAATCATTGAAGTTATTATGGGCATAAAACAATAAAACAGCATCGATGCCATGGCATAGGGTCCAAGCGTTTGTAAAGTGTAGAGAATTAAGTGATATCATTCCTTTTCTGTTCATTATTCCAAAGGGGTACATTTGCATGAGATGTTTTGTTTTGCATCCTCATATCATTTGCATTTAAGTTAAAGCATCTTCCAGCAATGGTGTTAGAAATCCATAGGTTTCGGTTTCTTCATCCAGGAATAGTTGTACTTGTAGACTACACAGTCCTTGTAGACAAATGGTGGATGGATACCTTCGGAATATGTGTTAATTGGTAGGACAAAATACAAGAGGGGAAAGCATTTTTAGGAAAAACATACATTTGGATAAAAACGTTGACATTGTTTTTGGCTCATCAACCGTGCACCCAATGTGTCACATTGTAAATTTTACACCTTATCTAGCAGCTAAACCTTTACAAAAAATAAAAACAGAAAAGCCCTTTATTATTTTCTCTATAATGTCTGTGGTAGCAGTATTGACTGCAGTCTTTTGTATCCAGTGGAAGTCTTCACCTCAGTATCAGATCCCAATATCTGATAAAGAGTAATCTCAGTCCTGTAGGAGGACTGCTGCATTTCAATATGATTCACAACAGAGATTTTTTTTAATTACTTTGAACTCTTCTTCATCACTTGCAGGATGTAAAGAAAGACAAACTTGTTGTGGTTCAAAAGTTTAGAGAAAAAAATGTTTGGCATTCTGCCTCAGACTGGCAAATGGGGCTGACTTGGGGTGTCAGAGGAAAAGTTTTCAATGATGATGCTTGAGGAAAAAGTGCTTGGACCATCTTGAGTACTAAGACTTCTTGGAGTCCTGTGTGTTACGTTTCTTGAGGTCAGTCAGGTCCACTGGTGTGAAAGCTAATGATCACCGAGAAGGAAAATGTGTCAGTTTTTTTTACTATTTTATGGGATCTATATATTTGATTTCAACTATGCTTACAGTGAAGGTTAGGATTTGGATTCTTCTCAACATATTCCTGTGGTCCGCGGTCATTGCGCTCGGTATTTTGTGCTGCTCTGATTTCTCTAAGCACAAACTGCCAAGCTGTGGAAAAAAAATAATATATACATATATTTCTATTGTGTGGTGTATAATCAGGGAATTTTAGATTGACAAGACAATTAAATGCAATTCTACTTTTAGGAATAATATTAAGACATTATTTTAAAAACTGCTCGCCAATTAACATTTCTTCAAACTGGGTATGATTTAGGGAAATCAAATTGAAATAAGAATATAGCTCAAAATGTTTCTAATGCAATTGGTGGCCAGATAATCGCACAAGCATAAGTAAATAGACAAATATTCACATCCACACTCATATTTTTAGGCAATTTAGAGTGTTCAACCAGTCTACCAAGCATGTTTTCGGGGGTGTTGGAGGAAACTGCAGGCTGGCTGACCACTCTAAATTGTCCCGAGGTATGAGTATCAATGGTTGCTCATAGAAACTGGATGAATGTGTGCATATTTGTACAATATGGAAATCAAATAATCCACACAAAGTGAAATAACACTTACTGTCATGGATAAATCGCACATTTTCCTCATGTGCTGGGGTAAAGAGCTCCCCACAGTTGGTAGGTGATCTGGGGCTTGAAGTGCGTTTGTAGCTATTCACCATCCTTGGAGCAGATGAGCTTGGAAAATTTGAAAACAACAACAGAGGAGCACCATCCATTACCTTCAGTTGAAATAATGATTTACTACTTTTTGTAATAACCAAATAATAACTTACCTTGTCATTCTGTTTACAGTCCTGCTGTCGTCCCACTGCTCTGCGGTGACTGCTTTGGAAGAATTCGCTGGTTTCGAAGTCTTCAACTAGCAACCACTGAAAAATGATTTTTAAAACGTCAAACAATGCTAAAAACACAAACAACTTTTGTGTTACATATCTACATAGATGTCACTTAACAAGAATTATTTTTACTATCTTTCTATTAGCCGTGTTGCAAAGGCTAGCGATACGTCAGAATAGAATTAAATTACGGTGAAAAAGCTTTGTTTACGTTTAAACTTTCCTCGCCCTTAACTTATAGGGATTTAAGCAATGCAATTAACTATTTTTAGCTATTTTTTCACTAACTGGTTGTTAAATACTTCAAATTATTACTGGCATGTGTCGCCGTTTGGTATATTTAGGAGACAACTACCGATGCAGAATTGCTGACACAATAAATACGGCTAACATTTCCCGCATAGCTAGCTGTTAATTGTCTTGACGTACGTTAGCTTTGAACGGCAGAATCTTTATCAACATGAGCAGCAGATAAAACAATTCCTTAAGGTTCAAACTACAATTTATATTTATTTATAAAAGGAAGTAAATACAGTAAACAAACCTGTGAGTAATATATGTTTTAGTTCACTTGTATACGATGCTGGAGTGAGCTAAATCGTTGCCAATGCCAACCAATCATCTCCGGTATGAAACACGGAAGTGGTCTTCTTCGTCACGCACTTCTTTTCTTTTACAGCACTAGAGCGCCACACACGGTCGTTCAACGGAACAGAACAATTACAGTCAAATAAAATCGTTTATTTTTTCAATTAAAACATTGTTCATACGTCCTTTTTTCGGGGTTAAGGTTAGAGCAAACCACAGCACAATCATTAGTTCATTAGTTTTGGCGAACCCCTCAAAAGAATCAGCTCTCATCTTCCAGCATACACAAAAAAAATATCTTTCCACATTTTCATTCACCGAGTCGTGGGGGGTGCTGGAGCCTATCCTGCATGCAGCATGACCCAGCCAGCCGAAAAAATATCAACATTAACATGCCTTTTTTTGTAAATATAGTGTTTATGATTAGTCATTCTAGAATTATTACGATAATTGATGAAATTGTTAATTCAATTAAGATAATAGATGACCTTTATAGCTAAGGTAAATAACACACAAAATCAATAATTTGCACAACTAACAAAGCTACTATTTATTTATAAAACGTTTTTATTTATGAAAATGTACAAAAATAATTAGAGGATAAATTGATAAGACTTGTTGGTGACATTGTTTTCTCTTGCTTAGTCACCAGGATAAAACAAACACCAAAACATGAAAAGGGAAATGCAATACACTATTAGATAGCCAACATTTAGGATTTCAGAGTGAAGTGTTAATTTATCATTTTTTTATGATTCTATCCTCTGCCCAGCAGTTAGAATTAACAGGAATGACCTCCATCTGACTGAATGGTCTACATTTGTAGTGCAGTATAGTATCTCAAACTCTGCTTTCAATTTATTGCAAGACATAATTCTTAAACTCTACTCCAGCAAATGAGCACAATCTTTCAATTCTGTGACACATTTTACTACACCACCAAGAGGAGAGGAAATAAACATTTACTGTCAGTCACACGCTGACAGAAATGAAACATTAGAAATTACTCTTTGGAGATTAGGTTCTTACCTAATTTATATGAAAAAAAACATGAAAAACTATATAACAAGCTTAGTTTCAACCTATTTAAAAGTAGAATCTCAAGCAATTTATCAGATGTTTCTTCAGTTTTAGCCCTCCTGAAGGGTCATTAAATACAGCCAACCTCAAACAGTTTGGACAGCTCTTTGCAGTCGGGGTCTATGAGGTCAGCCGGTTTCTCTCCATTCTCATTTTCTGCCTCTGTGCTGGCACCCAACGAAAGGAGATAGCTGTGTGGAGAATGACATGTACAATTCTAGACCATGTAAGAATGAATTCAGTCCTAACTTTCTCATCTGTTTTGTATCTATGTTTCATAATTAGTTATTGTTTGATTTTGGATGTGGTTTGGGGATAGAATTATTCTGAAATAACCCTTCGTTTTCTGTACTGCTTATCATTACAAGGGTCCCGGGGGTGCTGGAGCCTATCCCAGCCAACTATAGGGTGTAGGTATGGGGGACCCTGAATTGGGCACAAGGAGACAAACGACCATTCACCCTCACACAATTTAAAGTGTTCAACCAGCCTACGATGCATGTTTTAGAGATGTAAGTGAAAACCAGAGTACCCGCAGAAAACCCACACCAGCCTTGATAGAACATACAAACTCCAGCAGGGATTGAACCCTCGATTTCAGAACTGTGAGACAGATGTGCCAATCATTCTCCAAGGAGCTGCCTATTTCTTAATTGTATTATTATTAATATGTCTACATATTTTGTCAAGCGAGCTCATCTTCAACGTGGTCTTCAAAATTCAACATATTTTACGATTATGCAACAGCAGAGGAATTCTGATGTGACCTGAATATCAACATTTTACTGGAAACTAATTTTTTTTAAAAGCCCACAAGCATCGGAAGCAGTTTTGACAAACTGAGATCGGAATCTGAAACCACTCCGGTGTTGGGACAATGTGCCAACCACCATTTGCCATATAAAGTCATTCTCTAGCTTATATATTTTTAGAAAAAAAATGCATGAGTAATTGCTTTTATCACTGCTAACTCTTTGACAATTGATCAAATCAGTAAGAGTGTGTTACCTTGCAATTTCAGGAAAGCTATCACTGCATGCCATATGAAGTGGCGTCCAGCCATCTTTGTCTCTTTGATGGACATCAGCACCATACTTGACCAGCAGCTTCACCACCTCCAAGTTTCCAGTCAGTACAGCTTCATGTAGGGCTGCCATACCTGAAAGCACCCCACTACATGAGATGACTCCAGCATGGAATTGCTCTCCCCCTCAAACCACTGACAGTTTAAGTTTCCATGCATGCATAAAGAAACCGGTATCACACTACTCACCTGAATGAAAGAGTGTATCAATGCGAACCTTCCTTGTTCTAATAAAACGACCAATTTGGTCCAATTCTCCGTGTCTAACTACATCTTGGAAGATGATGTCATTGGGAAAGTGCACAGTTCTCTTCGCAGGTGTAATTGGTATGACAGGAGCTGGATTTTCTCGTGCTTGGGTGCGCCACGTTGAACTGTACCGGGAAGGAATGTACGTCGATGCATACTTGTAGGAAGATGTATCGTACGAAGGTGTGTAATGTGTGCCACTGTGAGAGGTTAGGTTGTAATTTGATGCAGAGGGATATGATGGTGTATAGTAACTGGTTCTATATTGTGTAGGTGTGTTGTAAGTTGGTGTGTACTGGGAATGCCGTGTGTACGTTGACACTAGAGTATTGCAATTGTACTTCATTCCTGCAGCGTTTAGAGTTCTCTTCTTCTTTGTTGTCAGCCAAGCGGGATGGACATAAAAGATGGTATAAAAAGTCCAAAAAAATAACAATATCCTTTTCAATCCTTTAGTCCTCCTTGCTTGTCCTTTTCTTTTCAGCGTCCACTGATATCCATCTGTTAATTGCTATAAATGATAAAAGTTAAGGCATTTTCTTTGTCTAGACAAGGTCTAATTCTTTTTAAAGTTATGTTCTTCTTTTGCTTGCTGAAATTCTGTCTGTTATACTGGAAGTTGTCAGATGTAAAGAATGGTCGTCTTGTGGTGCAAGCCATGCTAGCACACCTATATAGTTTCTGTCAGGCTATTTTGGGGCCTAATGTGACTTCAGTGTGCATATGAGAAGCACTTGTCCAACCCCACCCACTGTGAAGTCACATGAAAGTACACCCGCTGTTAGCTCATAAAAATGTTGACAACCAAAAGGTTCCCTTTGAGTTTTGAAAAAGCAATATTAAATTGTATTACATTTCACAACGTCAATGTTGCCTGTACTATATAAAGAATAACATGTTTGGATGCAATATGGTGTGTACCAGTGGCGGGCAGTGGTTTTACTACCGACGCCTTCAGCTATGTCTGAATCAATCCAACCCTCAAAAAGTATTTCATGGCTATAAAACCTCCACTACAGCTACTTCTGCGACACATAAAAAAGTCAATAATAACCTCACAATTTAAATATTATTTAGGAATATAGCCATTTTTACTCACCAAAAATCCTTTTTATCTGTACACAAGATCCATCCGTCTTTCTTTCCTCTTTCTTTTCTATCGGCATCAAAGCTAATGCTGATATACATAATTTAGCCCAATATGACACACCCACTGGCCAAATTACAGCTGCTCAATTTGCTACAATTTTATGATTCATTTGGTAAAGTATTTACTATAAACTGAAGAGGCATACCAAATATCAACATATTACCCATTTCAGTGTAAGTTTCTGACACCCTTGTAAAAAATATCTTATTATTTTTAAGATTTCGCCATGTTGGTTGAATAGACAAAGAAAACAGGCAGTGAAAGTGACCAGGTGTTCTTAAAAATGTACTATGTGCTTCATTTATTTAGGTATTTGTCACGTGCCACTATTTCTCATGCTTAAACTTTACAACCAGACAGTAAAATTCACAGAGGTTACCTCTTGGTTTTCATGACTGATTGGGGAATGTAGGCTCCTTGTAGCTCTCCCAGCAAATGTCACACAAACGTCACATGGTTTCCCGGATCGCTGCCATTTACAACTTTGAACTTTTGCCATGGTCTGCAAGACATGCTTGGCAAATAAAGCATGATTGCGAAATATAGCAATCTTTTGCATGGAAGAAAATGTTCCTTTGTCAAATTTATCAATTAAATGTTGCAAAAAAGTTAACCTTAGGAATCACCAACAAATATGCACAACAAATGTGTGCATGCGAATAATGCTGTAACATTTGACGGTGGCAGCAGCTGTCCTCAAACCCACTTCTAAGATGGACCCGGCTACTCTATGTAGTTCAAGGAAGGCAAACCATTTGAACCTTTAATCTACTTTAAGCATAGTGTTGACAACAACAGTAGATTATCTGAGATCAAATGCTTTTTCTTCACAGCAGGAAATATTTACTTATCTTCACTTAGTCCAGAAGCACAAATCTAATATTTAGTTGGCTGAATAGTTTCACTTAAGGCTGTGCAATTGGTTAAAATGTTTAAAAAACACAGAGTGCAGAGCATTAATTTTAAGAGCAAAAGATTATAGACTGTTCAGCTAAAATGATCTATAATGCCTTAAAATGGAATAAAAAAACAGAGATGTGGCAGAAAATGGACAACGACTATCAAAATGGATCGCAGCCAATGATTTGTTCCAGGATGAGCAGACATCTTTGTGAAGCACATCTATGTATATAAGTTCCATGCAAAGAGTCTTTGTTAAAAAAACATGTTTAGAAGAAGCTACAATTTGCCAAAGAACATATGAACTGGCCTAAAGAGAAAATAAAGAACATTTTGTTTTACGATCAGAAAAAAAAATGGATGAAGGCGGCACAGACAGTTTGTGAGATGACCCGCAAAATTGGAATTCATATAGTATTAGTGATACAAGGTGCATACCAGGAATCATGGATTGGTTTGCATTTTGTATCCAAACAAACACTTCGTGTCATGGAGGACTTTTTGTAAATTGTCACTAAGGACTCATCTCATCTCATCTCATTTTCTGAACTGCTTTATCCTCACTAGGTTCACATGGGGTGCTGGAGCCTATCCCAGCTGACTTCGGGCGGGTGGCCAGTCGGTAGTAGGGCACGAGGAGCCGGACAACCACTTACACTCACCTCCATATCTAAATATAGAGTGTCCAACTAGCTTACCATGCATGTTTTAGGGGATAGGGGAGAAAAATGGAGTACCTGGAGAAAACCCACGCAGGCCTGGGGAGAACACGCAAACTCCACACAGATTAACGTGACCTGGATTTAAACACAGTACCCCAGAGCTTTGAGGCCATATGTAACCACTCATTAAAACTGATCATACAACAAAGTACTTTATAGGAATGGTAAATCCTAGAAACAAAAAAAGTTCGTACATATATATTTTTTGTTTGCAAAGTCAACAGCAGAATATTTGGATATGGATAAATCTGGTTAGTCACACTAATATTATTTTAAACACTACAGTATTTTATTGACACACAATGCTCAAGTTTTTAAATGATTACCTGAGAGTACACGATAACACTGAACTTTAAATTAGGGCAACTGTATCAATAGACGAAAGTTACAATGTCTGTAAGTTTAGCAGGAGCTCCTATCAGGTTTCAGCATCTCTCTTAAATGGTATTGTGGATATGCAAGGGCGTCCCTGAGCTATGACCATCCTCCTTCCCACGACTTAACTAAAACAGCACCTTGAGCGCAAGAAGAGGCTTTGGGTGGTGGAAATTGTTTGTTTGCTACAGCGCAGTGACAAGCCTTCTCCTGGTTGTATGCCAAAGAGAGAGGTCTCACACGTCCCACTGGTTTTCTATACATAGGCTCAGGGTGCCCTCCCGCCCACCTGTTGTTTGGGGTGCAAATTACCGAGAAGTCACAGTTGACATTCTGATGAACGTTACACCATCATATACATTGCTGGCTTGGTAAAAATGGCATCATTTTAACATCAATACTTTGTGTGAGGCAATCAGACAATGTGAATTTTAAGTGAGTGACTATTTACTGTTGTTTGATATATTAAAACAAAAAATATTGTGTCAAGGCCATGGTTTTAAGTAGCATAGGCCACTTCTCAGTATTCCATGCCAGGGATATCCACTCTCCTTCATGGGATTATGATTCGGTTACTAGTTACCGGTGCATTATTTTTAGTGTCATGTCAATGTGGCACATTAGTATTTTATCAATAAAGCATAATTTAATTGTTACCAGCTATTACAACATAGAACGAGGGAGGTCAATGTACCGAGAGTAACGGGTTATGGTTTGCAACATCAAGTGTCATCATGCAGTAACAAGGCTTGGAAGCAAAAAATTACACTACATTGCATCATAGTCATGTCCCATAGTCAGGGTGCCACCAGTTCTTAATATACAAATCAAACCATGTTTTCTCATGATGAACCCTTTTGTCTTAATATTTATTTCCTGTAGAAACAAAGTTCTCAGACTGCTGTTTCTGTCATTTTATAGAACCTGTTCAAATAAATGTATACTATATAAGAAATGTTCTGTCATGATTGTAGAAATAAAATGTTTTATACAGTGTATTATAACTATGCCACAAAATAAGTAACTATTGTATTGCAACATGACTTATGTTGACCCTTTAATTAGTTAATCTAATAAATAAGGTATATGAAAACTGGTAAAGAGAAAAGGGAAATAGTGTTATATTGCAAAACGTGACAAGTCATTATCATATTCACATAAATAAATTTAAAAATATATATTAACTCCAAAAATTTGAATAAATAGCCATGGGACAGTCTGGCTGACAAGTGGTTAGTGTATCGGGCTCACAGGTCTGAGGTTGTGAGTTCAATCCCAGATTGGTCATCACTGTTTGGAGTTTGCATGTAGTTTGCTGGAATAGACTCCAGCACCCACTGCAACCCTTGTGAGGATAGGCGGTTCAGAAAATGAATGAATGAATCAAAAGTCAAAGTGGTATGACGTATAAATTAACAAATAGATTCGTAATTGAGTTGTTGCTATTGCACTGGGTCCGATTCCCATGGAAACTATGTGTGAATGAGATCAGTATGATGACACCAGTAGGAGCATGTAACCTAAGTGTATTGCGGCACGGGAAACATTAGGACTATGAGGGTTGTGGTATGTGAGGGCCACGTGGCAGCTAGACTCATTTCTAATACCAAAATTTAAGGGTTATGCCTTTATTTGTTATTTCATGCACAGATAATGAAATAACAAATAAAGGTATATGATTTTCTTATACCTAGTATATACACACAAAGCTATTATTGTCTGATATCCTTTTGTAAATTGTCACTAAGCACTCATCTCAATACATCTTTTTTCTGTACCACTTTATCCTCGCCAGGGTGACAGGGGGTGCTGGAGCCTATCCCAGCTGATTTACGGACAGAGGCGGGGGACACCCTGAATTGGTGGCCAGCCGATAGCAGGGCACATAGAGACAAACAGCCAATTTAGAATGCCCAATCAGCCTACCATCCATGTTTTTTGAATGTGGGAGGAAACCGGAGTACTCAGAGAAAACCCACACAGAAGATGCAAACACCTAGGTCCCCCACAGCAGCCCTGTGGGTAGGTGGTTAGTGCATCGGCCTCACAGCTCTAGGGTACTGGGTTCAAATCCAGTTTGAATGAATGAATGTATTGAGTTAAATTAGATGGATAGACCAATATGATTAGTAACAATATTTCAGTTCCAGGCCCGTTATCAAAATGATCCTTACAAAATTTGAATCTGCAAAACGATACTTCCAAAATTTGAATCTGCAAAATGATCCTTAAAATTTATAGTCTGCACAAATATAGTATGAAAAATGAAAATGTTACCTGTCACAATTCATTTGCAATGTATTGTTACTGTCCATGCAAAATTTAGAAACAAAACAATCTGTATCACAGTATACAGTATAAGGATAGTCAGTACGTACCATAGTTTTATATCACGATGACAATGACTGTTATAAGCTAGAAACAGGGACAGCATGCAAGGTGTTTGACTGCTGAATATGGCAAGCTAAACAGTGCAGGTGCAAATGAGGATTTTGCTTGTGACAGAGAGCAAGATAGCAGAACCCACCATGCTTTCATGTTCATAAACACCAACCTGAATAAACTACAAACAACAAAACAAAATTTCCCATATTTCCCAAAGTCCTTTGAAAATGTTTCATATTGGTTTGTAATGTCGTCAACTATGAAGAGAATCCATTTGAATAAAGGTTTCCTGTAAATGGGTAAAAAGGCAGGACGGTTACGGCAGCTGTTCACAGCGGGAAGCCTGAGAATTAGCACGCTTCTGAATGGAAGTATAGCATTGAGGCTTTGGCTCACTGCTTGAACGAGGATAAGGTTACTAAGGCTGAAGCAGGCATGCGAGGAAAAAGAGGCCAGGGGCTAAAACTTGTGCATATTCCTAATGTGTCTTGATGCTTGGTTGCACAATAGGGTGTGTGTTTCACGCTGCAAATGTCAATTATAACACCGTTCACTCCACAGTCACCTTTAACAATCTGTCCACAGAGGCACAAGGTTGTCATGAATTCATTCTAGAGATCTTACGTAATTAAATATGGATGCTGGTGATCTGTCGCACTGTATCCACAAAATAGAACTTGTGCTTTATTTAGCAATGCAATATCATACTTTTATACAATATGATAGATGACTTTACAATGTATACATCTTTTGCACTTTTTGCATAAAATAATGTACCAAACATGAGGCCTGGGATCGACATACAGTACTATAGTATATAAAATGTTGATATTGTTGTGGCCTACATACATCTTTAGGATGTTGTCTTGGCCAAGATTAAAGAGTTGTTAAGATACAATGGCCAATTTCTAAGATAGCTGCCTCTGATTTATTTTGTTCAGTCCCAGAGTTAGGCAGAGTCAATACCGACTGCCTATATTTGCCAATTTTAATTGGAATTTGTGTATAGAAGTTGGCAAACCTATTGCACTGGAGGAAACAAAGAAAATCTCCCACACACACACTAAATAGCAAATAACCAATATATTTAGGGGCCATTTATTCATCAATTTTTTTGTACTGATTATCCTGGGTTTTGGAGGTGCTGGAGCTGGTCAACTATGTGTAGGCGGGAGACACACAGAGTCAAACAAGCATTCACAATCATATCTAGGGGACAATTTAGAAGAATTAATCCGTTTACCATGGATCTTTTGGGGATGTGTTGATGTACGCAGAGAAAACTCACTCAGGCCCACATGAAGACTCCTCATAGCAAGGTCGGAACCCACCAGGGATTGAAACCTCGAACTTAGAACTGTGAGGAGGACCTAAATTATGACATAAATAAATGTAATAATAATAAGAATGATAATAATAATTATTATAACAACAACAACAACAATAATAATAATAGTAATGATAACGTAATTTGTGGTTAGACATATACATACTCATTTAGTGGTTTTAATGTTTTATTTGGCTATAGAAAATAATTATTCAGTCCTGTACCCTATAAGGAACCAAACATGACTTCAAGCTACAGTTACGCATGTTCTCAAATTTTATGACAGTAGTTTATAAGCAGTAGCCTACATTTGAGATAACGTGGTGAATAGTCTGTGTTAACAACCTGGTCCGAATGATGACCTCGTTTTTGTAGTGTGCACATATTTTGCCCC
This sequence comes from Stigmatopora nigra, assembly GCF_051989575.1. Taxonomy (NCBI): domain Eukaryota; kingdom Metazoa; phylum Chordata; class Actinopteri; order Syngnathiformes; family Syngnathidae; genus Stigmatopora; species Stigmatopora nigra. Next base: position 9,193,635 of record NC_135522.1, read on the forward strand.
ATAAGGCAAAGTCAAAACAAAATATTTCCAGGGTGCATTACACAGGGGTCAATATGCTAATTTTATCTCAGCAGCCAATGGCAATTCCTGAGTGACACGCCTGATGGAGGAGGTGACTGAGTAGGGTTTCACGTTGAAGACATGACTAGCCTACGTGCAATAATAAAAAGGAGACAGAAGACTAAGCTATCATTCATCTCCTCCTCTGTGTACTGTCAAGACCCTTATTAAGTAACAGAGGCATTGATCATGTGACAGCATCACTTGTGATTGGATAGAGAGGGTACCTGCTTATAATAGGAGTCTTAAGTGTGTGCCTCTCAAGTTACCTTCAGGAAGCATTGTAACTTTTGGCCTTGTGTAGATTCAAAGGCAATGCTCATTACTTTTCATTTTTGAATTGAATTAAAACATTAGAAGAGGTCAATTCATGATAAATTAACTTGGCAAGGTTGTATTTTATCCTGAAAATTCACCCCAGCAACAAATATTCCAGACTGTGAGTTGTGCTTATACAGTGTTGAGCTTTTCTTGTCAAACCTAACTTGTTGCTTTTGTCTTATTATATGGTGTCTAGACTAGATAAACACCATGCAAGAAAAGGTCATTTTAAATAATTTAGCAAGTAAGAAAAAGTGTTATTCTGTAATCTTCTCACTGGAGTTGAACATAGTGCTTTCAGAGCATACATAATTTACAGGAAAAAAATCTGAATGATATTTTACACCTGTTTCTCAACAGTTAGATAGTGACTTACAATTAATTGTTGTTAAAAGAATGAGAAAAAAAGAAAGATGTGATAACTTCTCATCTCATCTCATTTTTGGAACCACTTTTCACCTCATTAGGGGTTGCGAGGGGTGCTGGAGGCAATCCCAGCTGTCTCTGGGCCAGAGGCAGGGGACACCCTGAATCGGTGGCCAGCCGATCGCAGGGCACAAGGAGACAAAGGACAACTATGCACACTCAGACCTATACCTATGGGCAATTTAGATTGTCCAATCAGCCTACCATGTATGTTTTTGAATGTGGGAGGAAACCGGAGTACCTGGATGAAACCCATGCAGGCCCGGGGAGAACATAAAAACTCCACACAGATGGACGTGACCTTGATTTGAACCCACGACTGCAGAGACTGTGAGATAACTTAGAAAAGAAAATTAATTATTAGATCCTACTGATAAAATAGATGCCTTTAAGGTTTTGCAAGATGCATACATTTCCACTGAGAGGTGCCAAAGCCTAACATAAAATTCAATCCATGCTACATCACACTGGAGGAGGAGAATAGGTAGGTTTTTATCACAATTTTGAATCAAGACACATAAAAAGAGATTTAAGAAATATGCAACAAATAACTGCAGTATCCAATAGTATACAGAAAGGCCAAAACATATACTTTGTACATAAAACACATTTTGCAGTGAGCAGTAATTCCAGAAATGTGTTAAAATATGAAATTTATTTACATGCATTTTTAGATTTAAAAAAAAAATCAAATAGATTCAAATAAAAATACATAGGTCAGCAACTTGCATGTGTGTGATTGGGAATTTCTTTTTTTCTTCTACTATTGCTGGGTCATGCTGCATGCAGCAGAGACACTTTAGGTCGCAGCATGCCTATATTTCCTGCTGACTGCTGTATTCAGCTGGTTTCTATGTAGTCTGAATATCAGGTCGACTTTGAACTGTTTTTCTTAAAAGTGTATTTCTTATCATTTTTGTAGGAGCTATGTAACATTGAATAAAGTGATTGATGGTGACCATGGCAATAACATTGACATTGTCAAATTTGGTCCAATGGGGCTTTGTGATTGATGTTTCTTGTCCAAATCTCTATGTTGTCAGCAATCCTCTGTATACTCCAAAAGGATCATAGTCAGCTGGAGAAACATGTATTGTATGTGGATCGGATGTCACATGTAAGCCGATGATTCCAAATCTGACACATGTGACCAAATGGCTCACATATTTTTAAAGGAAAAAAACAGCATGTTTTAGCGACGTGGGAGAAATCCGGATTACCTGGAGATCAGTGCGTTCTTCTATGGGCCTCCATTTTTTTGCCCTGGGGAGAACATGCTCCACACTGGAAGGTCTGAAACTTATTCAACGTATTCAACTTTCATTCATTCATGTTCTGTACTGCTTATACGCACATGGGTTGCAGAGGGTGCTGGAGCCTATCCCAGCCAACGATAAGAACCAGGCAGGCCTGAATTTGTGGCCAGCCAATCACAGGGCACATTGAGGGAAAACATTTACTCTCACAATCATACTGAAGGGGAATTTTGAGAGTTCAATCAGCCTACCATGCATGTTTTGGTGATGTAGGGAGAAATCACAGTACCCAAAGAAAACCGGTGCAAGCCTGAGGACACCATGCAAACTCGCCACAGAGAGGTCCAAAGCTAGGCTTGAACAGTCGATCCCAGAAATTTTGGGCCAACGTGCTAACCACTCGCCCATCGGGTGTTAGTTCAACCAATTTCTACTAAGTGTGAAGTCAGTCTTTAGCTTGTACTTCTTGATAGAGCATATGAATCCAGGCAGACGTCGTATACAAAAAGAACTGCAGTAACCCCCAGTGGATTTAGCAAATCGCTGGAACAGCAAACACTCAAAGGAGGCAGGAAGCAAGTTGCCATTAGTAAATTATTGAGGCAACCAGGCAACCTCATACTTGTGCTTGGACTTCACCTAATATTTCAAGCAATTTTCATTAACTAATCACTAAGTTGAAAATGCTTTAAGCAGATGGTATTCTTGTGTCCTGCCACATCTGAACATAGCATTTTTCTTACTTTTTATAACCTCTTTGACACTCCACACACTCATGTCAGTTGAATCAATAATGAATGAATATGACAAGAGCATTGCCAATCTCTGCAGGCACTCTCTCTCTCTCTGGATAACTGTGTAGAGAGTCATGACAAAGCTCAACGCCCCAGTGGCGCAGTTGGATTTAAAGTAAGACCACAAAGCAAAAGGACATGCTCATTGTTCCGTAATGCAGAACATGATAGTGAGCAGTTGCGGATGTCTGTCTCAGAGCACAAACCTCCGCTTGTCCCCTGCCGATGTGCATGTAGCCACAACCACATCTGCAACTCAACAGGGGATGGATATCAATAATGCCGGTGTCCCGAGAAAAAAAAAGGAGGCAAAGAAAGAAGCATCGGGACCAATTTAACAATTTCTTGCGATTTTTCTGGTTTTCTTGGAAATTTATGGATTTTAAGATAAGATTGGTAAAATCTTGTATTGCGACAGGGGGGAGACAAATCCTAAAAATGAGTCATTAAATGTTTCATGAGAAAATGGTCCTGGCAACAAAAAAAGAGAAGAATTTTGGACCTGGCTGAGTTTTTTCCAGGTGAAATCATGAAATGCTAATGTTTCTCTCGAGCCTCACAACATAAGGGCACCTGACATTTACTGATGAGACTGGCAATTGCCTCTTAGTTCACCACCAACACAAACACACACATGCACACTGTATCAAATGTTTAAGCAATTAACAATAAGACTATATACACATACTGTACATGTTGGACTAGAGATATAATGGAGAATAGTAGAGAAAAGGAAACTAGAGGAAACCAATATTGATTAAATGAATCTTTAAACTCAAGGTCAGTGTAAATATGTGTCTGGTGTATGTATGTATGTGTATATGTATGTATGTATATATGTATATGTATATATATATATATATATATATATATATATATATATATATATATATATATATATATATATATATATATATATATATATATATATATATATATATATATATATATATATATATATATATATATATATATATAGATATATATATATATATATATAGATATATATATATATATAGATATATATATATATATATATATATATATATAGATATATATATATATATATATATATATATATATATATATATATATATATATATATATATATATATATATATATATATATATATATATATATATATATATATATATATATATATATATATATATATATATATATATATATATATATATATATATATATATATATATATATATATATATATATATATATATATATATATATATATATATATATATATATATATATATATATATATATATATATATATATATATATATATATATTTATATAATCAAACATTGGTGAGAAGTGGAAAAGAACAGGAGAACTGCAGGACTTGACTGCCACCCTGAGCAGACAGATTACGATGGTAAGTGGACTTGAGGGATTTAGTGCCAATAGTAAAGTAAGGCAGGCTCAACACAGAGCATGTGAGAGATATAAAGCCAAAACCACAAAAATCCCATTCTTGTCCCACTTTAAAATATAGGGAAAACTCACCACAGCCAACAATCATTTTCAAATGGGTCTTTCCCCATAAAATATGCAAAGGTAATGTTTCTTCTTTTCAGTCTATTTCAAAGTGTGTATTTTGGTAAACCACTGAATTTGAAACGGAAAATAATGAAGGTTACTAATTCCTTCTGCAATTTCATCCTCAATAACAAAGTACTGTAGGTTTTAAAAGTTCCAAAGCATTTTAACTAATTATAATTAATGCTGTCAGTAATAAAACTCTCAATTTAATTGTTGGTTATAGATGATAAGGCAAAATATTGTAGGAGTCTTATCAGTTTTAAATTTGATTTTTTTTTGCGTAACACACAGTATATTTAGAAAGACACTTAAAACGATTCTTGGTTTTGACACTCAAACTACTCAGACCTGACAACAACAATCGAATGAACGTCACTGTGTATCATCAGAAAACACACCTGCAAAATACAAAGACAGCTTTGACAGAAGTTTTTGATGACTGAGGCTTCAAAGCTGTGTCAGATAAAAAGGAAATGTGTGAAAATTGTTCATACAGTACACTTACACTGTGAATTATAGTATGCTAGATGGATAAAAGTTCAGATCACATCTGCACTTGTATTTTAAAGGAATTACAATTCTTTTGCACAAGTGCAAACATTTGAAAAACAACAAAATATTTCAAGAGAGTTGGCAAAGCAATCAAATTCAAGTATTTTAAAACATTCTTGGGCTATTGCAATGGAAATGTTTACATGCAGGTTTTTGCCCAAATAGATTGTGTACTTTGTTCTACTCATCTGGCTGTAAAATTTGTCCATTTTGCTATAGTACTTTAATTTCATCTGATTTGCACTTGGGCTAGAGTTTGGGACTATTTCCATAGAATTCATCCCAAAATGTCACCACATTTTCTCCGATGTCATAGTTCTAAGGAATTCCTAATTTGCATATTTAGTATATTACACCAATCATCTTTCAGGTCGTTTAAACTAAACAATTAGTGTTGCGTCAAGATGAACTTGCATTGCATTGTTTCTGCACAATAAATGTGAAAGTATCTGTATTATACAATACTTAAAAAAGGGTAAATTGATACATGTTTATTCATGTATCTACATAATATTAATGGTGTCAGAGTAGTGTGTGAAAGATCACATGAACTCATTCACTGCCATTGAAAATAATAGAATCTACATTCAATTCATTTCAACTGGGGTGGCGATAAATGTCCGATCTAATTTGACTGCATTCAAACGATCACCGTTAGCTCCTTTGAGTCAAAACAGATTGGAAGTCGATTTCCGTCAATGGCAGTTAATAAAGCGAAAGGTGGAAGGTGTTACCTCCCAGGCAAGAGACTGCAGATAGGGACAAATTAAGACTTTGGCATGAATCCACTGAGACGTCGCCCTTAAATGACTAACAGAGCAACACAACACTCAGCAGAATAAAGCATGCTTGATGATAATCTTTGTCATGCAGGTGATGTATAGCAGCAAACGATGATTAGAGTGAAGAACAAAACCATAATCCCAGCGGTTTCAATTATAGGATTTAATTATGGCAATAGCTAAGCACACATTATTCATATCAGCAATGTGGTACCAAACGCAGTACACTTGTATATAAAATGACTCCAGGGAAAATGTTCAAGCATACAGTATGCAAAGCAATGCAGAGATAGCAGCAAAGTCCTGTTGTTGTCGGATACCTTAGTGTGATAAACATAAATGTGTTTCAGCAGATTTTTTTTTTTTACCGGTGGGACTGGAGCTTCATTTGGCCAGTCACATTATGTTGCAATTTTCAGCATACTTTGTGATGTAAGTACCATATTTTCACGACTATAAGGCGCACCGCATTATAAGGCGCACCCTCAATGAATGACATTTTTTTCCATATATAAGGTGCACTGTATTATAAGGCGCACTGTCTATTTTGGAGAAAATTTAAGATTTTTAAGTGCGCCTTATTGTCATGAAAATACGGTAATTACTATTGACTTCCAGGTATGAAGCACTCACTACACAGTCACCTCTAGAGCCAGCCATTGTTGTTGTTTTGGATTTTTTTGGTATAAAATCTTGCAGTGGGGGAGGAGCTATATGATGGAAGATTTTGTAACTCTCTACAAAGACCCACTTAAATTGAGATTATAAAGATGTTTAAACAAGATATATGTATCAGAATTCCTATAGTTCTTCCATTTTATATTGTTATCAATCTCTTGAATTTTTTTGACATTTTACTGTCACTGTTCAAGAAAGTTGTGATTTTGCAGAAACTTTGACAACATGAAGAACCTCTCGAAGAGCCTGATCTCTGTTCTTAAGACAGAGATCACTTATCATGAATAATTCAACACTACCTTTATGCAGTGCAATTTGTAGCTTATACCTCAACCCGTACTATGTGTTTAAAAATTGAATCAACCTACAGTAGAAAAGTGGCCCAAAAAATAGCGTATTTTATTGGATCTTGATTCTCAGAGTTAACTATTTAATTTGAAATATTTTTCTAACAACATTCATATTTAAAATTGAGAATACAGTGAAAATTTGGGCATTCATTTGTAAATTTGACGTGCGTCCTGTGATTTTTATCAGGACAGAACAATTAAATGTGCTGTTTTTGTTATTTTAATTGTACTTATAGAGAGGATTCTTTCACCCTGTTTTTTTCCAAAATCATTGACTGTTTTTTGTGTAATTTTATGGTCACTTATTTCAGGAAAAACTTTTTTGGGTGAATTAAAAAGTGTGTGGTTGCCTGGTGTACAAATGGTTATCAATTCGACTTTGCAATTCTCGGGTCGAGGAGTCGATCCCAGGTTGGTCTTCACCGTGTGGAGATTAGATGTTCTCCGAGGGCTTATGTGAGTATTCTCCAGGTACTCCGGTTTCCTCCCATATCCCAAAGACATACATGTAGTGCTGGTCCAACACTTTAAATTGCTCCTAGTTATGAGTGTGAGTGAACATATCTAGAATCTTCAAGCTGGAACATAAGACAATCGAAACAATACTAAAAGTCTGCCTCTTTGTCATTTAAATCACAAAACCAAAAATATAAACCATTAGTATACGTGTTATTTTAAAACAGAAGACACTTGCAGATCAAATTCTTTGGAATAAATTTACATTTTAACAGCACTGCAGCGTATTGTATTTTAGATGTTTTCTATGGAGAGGAGTCAGGAGGATCAAGTGGAAGACACAGCAGAGATACGAAACATTGGCTTCTAAAGGAGCTGATCCGAATTCTAAAATGAAAGTGCTTGGGGAAAGTAGCATTCGAAAAAATGTGCAGGTGGGACCCTAGTGACAAAACACGTGACCACTGAGAAAGACAAGTGTGCTACATAAAACCTCATAGGTTATGCCAGTGTTTCCCAACCACTGTGCCGCGGCACACTAGTGTGCCGTGAGCAATGGTCAGGTGTGCCGTGGGAAATTGCAAGAAGTCATACAATGTGATATTGAGAGAGAAAAATTTATATGAATATAAGGAGATTATAAAGGAACTATTACAAGGTTCAAATCAAAATATGATGGACGTTAAATTGTAGATTATACTATTATTTGATTCAAGTTGTGAAACAGGAATTTTGTTGCTTATTTTTCTCTAAGTCGAAACGGAAGTTGTCTGGTTTCTAGCGCATCAACTTTTGCCGACGTAAAGTCTGTGTGAGCACAATTTTTTTACGGAATATTAGGAGATTTAAGTAATATTTAGAGAAAAATCATAAAATGATGCTATCAATAGCTTTACTTGTTTATTTGCATCACTCAAACCGGAAGTTGTTCAGTGTCCACAGGCCAAATTTCCGTGACATTAGGTCATTGTGAAAAATTTGATTTTGGAATAATTTTGGATGCGATTTCTGCTGATAAAACTTCGATGAGAATAACTATTATAAATATAGGCGACAAAGATTTTCAGATGGTGGTGTCCCTTGAGATTTTTTTCAATGCAAAAAGTGTGCCTCGGCTCAAAAAAGGTTGGGATACACTGGGTTATGCAACAGGAGTAACAAAATGACAAGAATATTTCAAAATACTATCTATCCTCCTGTTTTTTACTTAACATTAACCAATCCTTTGCAATAATGTCTACTTTTCTAATACTCCAAATGTCTAAGAAAACTACTTTTATCAATAATGATCGTCTAAACTTGATTGGACTGTGCTGCTGAAAAGGGTTTCACTAAAGTAGAAAAATGATACTTGGTATAAATGTTTGAAATCTCAGTTAGTTTTAGGGATTGCTAGAGTTGTCTGGAATGTTATCTTATAGAGATAATAAAAGCCAGACAGATGGGGAACTAATTCTACCAATAAAAAAACAACAAAAAACAACCTTAGAAGCACATAATCACATAATAACACCAAATCTTTTAACATACAAAATATAGAAAGTTCATTTGACATGATTATAAACTTTCATGCATAAATTACAACTTTTATTCCACTCATTTAACTTGCTCAATGCCTTTTTCTGCAGTAGACAGCCAATCTATTGAAGGCTAATGAACAGTGAGACCAACTGATATAGTACAATGTACAGCCTGCTTTTTAGCCCCTCCCATGTCCCACCTGGACTCCCGGAAAGCCTAGGGTCAGAGCAAGGGTAAAACGCCCCTCGTTCCGACCCTGAAAAGTAACAATACTATACTTCCACTATCTAGAAATCCCACCAAATTGAGCCCACTAACCGGATTTATGATGTAATCCATGCATTTTCATATTTCTACTGACCTTCAATTTGAAATGTTTTAATTAAAGTATCTTTTTTACTTTGGTGGAGTTAAATTGGCCAATACATTGTGTATAAAGGCCGTATTCGTTTAATTTACTGTTAGTGTTCTGCTTCCCGAAAACTCTGTTCCTTGGAACCAAATCAATGCTACAGCAAAAAGTACTTACAGCTCAATTAGGAGTCGTGTTTTTTGCACTTGCTACTTTAAAGACACAAATTCAATATATTTTCGGATATTCTGTGCACTTGATGTCTTTTTTTCTTATTCTTGGCTGATTCATTGTATCCACATTCAATGTTCAGATTAATTGCTTGCCACATACCAACCCAGTTGTACAATCGAAAACTAATTTATTGCATAGCATTAGTTTAAGCATGTCTCAAAGGCCAGGCCTTGGTAACGTACAGCAAATATCTTAGTGAAGAATGTGAAAAGTTAAGTTTCAAAAGAACATCTGTGGTCAATCGTACTCATAATCACAACGCCACTAGAGGGAATCGAGCCTGCACCTGCGTACACCAATGTCAGACGAATGAAACATTATACCATCAGACGAAGAGCCTTCTTTTAATATGGAAAAGAGAAAAACAGTTAGTGGGAGATAGCGTGAGCGAGTCAATAATATGTGAAAAAGCCAGTGCAATTTGCATGAATTTCAAAGCAGAGCAAAGCATCTGAAAAAGGAGCCTTCAACACCACCAGAATCCTTCATTTAGGTTAAATTTATGTTTATGTTATGTTACGTTGCCGTCTCTCTCTTTCTCCTCCACACACTCCGTGTCATACTGAATAATGTCACATTTTAGTAATGAACATCGTAATCACTAGAATAGTTATTTGTTACTTTGTCAGTACAAATGGTGAATTAGAACCAATAAAAAGTTGTTTTCCCATTGTAAGATTCAGTTTTTGGGTGTTTTTTTCAGAGCGTGGGGACGAATTAATTTGTATTTAATTCATTTCTATGGGAAAAAAATGATTTGAGATACGAGTAAATTGACATGCGAGCTCGGTCCCGGAACGCATTAAGCTCGTATCTCAAGATATAACTATACTTTATTTTTTGTTATGAAATCTCATCAGTTAATGGTCAGAATATAATTTCATAATGGATTGAAATGTGTTTAGAAATTTAATATAAATGTTTCTTTAAACTTTTGGTAAACCTTTAAAGAATGCAGACTATTTCACTTCACTTGGTGCAAAATCCTATGGAATTTCTTCGGTTATAAATTATAACATTGCGTAATGCAATGTTCTGTACTTTTCCTTCGTCTCGCCTTTGTCTCATTCTTCTTCCATGCTGTTGAAGGTTAAGGATACAAAGCTGATCTGATTGAATTTTGTCTGCTGGAGACCCTTCAAATTGTGATTATTCATGAATTCATTGCAGTGAGGCATTGGCCTTGGGGTTCTATATGCATGGTGAAGCTCCCCTAAGAGCTGAGTTCAAAGCATCAGCTGTTCCTGGATCGAGGATGACCATGAGATTTATGAACGGTATCCAAAGAAACCACAAACTATAAGTGTGGCAGTATGTGTCACACACAATGTTTTTGCAGCTAAAGGCATAATAACTGAGGAGATATTTAAATTACATCGTTTTTTTTTTTTTGACCTTGTGGTGTTTACATTGATACACGCTGAAGGAAGTCATTTGTGTTTGTTAAGATTGAGATAAAGTATGCATTTATAATGTTTGCGTTGTTGTCTGGCAATTCTTAAAACAGACGACTGACAAGAAGCAGGGAAATTAAAAAAATCTAATAAATTGCACAAATGATGAAATATAAAAGCAGATGAAAAGTCAATGGTTGCTATTCATTATCTAGTATACAGAAAGCCACAATCCATTAAGTAGAAATCAGTGCTACAATATACATATTGTATAATAGAAAGGCAATAATGGGAAGGTTACTTGTTGTAGAAGTGGTGTAAATATTTATCCGGTAGTTAGTGGAAAAATTATATATTCTTTTTATCCATCCTTCAACTGGTCCACCTAGTATTCTATCATATGCCAGGATGAATACATATTTTCTGAATGGAATACATTCATTTTCTAGACTAGGAGAATAATGCAGTGAAACATTTCTGTAAATAATTATAGCAAAATTCTTTCCAACAAATGAGTTTATTACTCATGGTCTGCCATTGATAATGACAGACCTTCAAAATATTGAAAGTGGGAGTAAACACCATTCTGGTGGCAATTTTTGGTTCTTTTGGTTCCTTTATCAAACGCTGACATCTTTTTAAAGGGATATATCGATTCTGGACATGAGTATAATTAGTGGGATACAAAGTGTCATGATATAAGACCAATCAATATACTACTGTCACACCACTACTGTATGCTGCACATATTTAATTAGAATCTATATGGGAAATAATCATCTACTTGCATGGTAGCCCCCTCAGCAATAAATTCAGCAGGTCTGACATTTACCAGCTCTAAGTTAAATATAATTTCATTGGCAGGCTCGGCAGGTTGAGTTGTCCACTCTGTGGTGGTAATAAACCTGAGCCTCTTATTAGATATTTGTGTCTAAAAATACTTTATTAAACTACCATTGAAAAACAGTCTTAACCATCAAAATTGTGTGCTTTTTTATAATTAACTGTTGAACTGATCCACATTCTATTTGCTACTACAGTGGTACCTGGAGATATCATCTTAAGTTTTTGCATGGCAATTCGCTCGTAAAATAACATAAACACATTTAAATGAACTTGTATTACGACGCAGACACACTCAAAAATAGGTTTAATCTAACCTTACACTAAACTTAATTCTAATTTTGTTTTACATTTTTATATCTTTCTTCACCCGGCCGGGTTAAACTCGGTTTGCCCCCCCTCTCCACCCTGAGTTTCAGATGCAACCTGGTCGTTTGCTTTTGTATTCCCTACAAAATATTCAGAAAATTATGCATACAAATGTCCTCACAATAGGATAACTACTTGCCAACGAGTAGTATATATAACTCTCGAATTAGTGATCGCCTCGCCATTCACAATTACTAACGGGGAAATAAAAACACTGTAAAAAATGCAACCCTCCGCCCAGTGCTCACAGAGACATTATGAGAGGGAGTTGCGGGGAGAGAGAAGGTGTCCATGATGTTCTTATCTGCAGCATATCGATCTGTTGTTGGCTCGTATGTCAAAATTTGTCTCGTATCTCAAGATAAATATTTGCCCTAAATTTTACTCATATCCTAAATTGCTTGTATGTCAAGGTACCACTGTATATGTTACTTACTGTCCATGATGTCAGACTTACATGGCAAAACTCTGTCTTGGTTTTAAATCATTCTTATTCAACTATGTGCCATGCCGTGGGACCGAGGATCGCACAGCCATGTCCTCTGGTGCCTCCAGATGTTACACCAGAGAGTCACAGCTGCCCGACACATGTGCTCCCCTCTCCCTGCGCTGTGATTTGTTCATTTCCAATCCCGGGATCTTTTTCTCAATGGATTAAAAACAAAAACGTCATCCCGCAGCGCACGTGCTGCTGCTCCAAAATCAATCCCTCTGAGTTTTTAGTCACACTTGTGCCTGAGGCTAATATCATTCTTTCTTTTTGTTTCATTATGGGATGACAAAATAAATGTAACCAAAATGCAATCCTTACATAACACATAGGTTAGTTTAATCTTGAAAATTGTTTTTTGGAAGAAGCTTACTTATCAAAGAGGGGTGTGTAGTATAGTTTTTTTTTTTTGATTGAGCTCTCTTTCCAAAATCATATGATGACACATTTTGTCCCACACGCACACTCTATTCTCGATGGGATTATTATCTTGAATGTTATTTGATGAAAACTGGACCTGCGGTAGCAGTAATCCACGGGCTGGTGTCACCTGACCTCAACATTCCCTCTACGCTATGTGACAGGCGTCATGTGTGATTTATGAGTTGGTTATGAGAAACCACTGTGGTCAACTTGATAAAGGTTGCAGCTCAAAATTACTTTGTGGTACTTCAATTGACATTGGAGGACCAGGCACAGATACTACACCAAGTTTTACATTGGCTATAAATGTTAGGGAAATAAAAGTACTCGTCACACAAGATTGAAGTATTTGATTATCATTGGGGTATTCATTCATTCATTTTCTGAACTACTTATACTAACAAGGGGGGTTGGTGCTGGAGCCTATCCCAGCTGATTTCCGATCGCATGGCACAAGTAGAAGGACAACTATTCATACCTCACACTCATACCTACCACTCATCCACCGGTTTTTCCGTATTCAAAATATATTTAATAAAAGTAAGCAAGGATTTTTAATTCATTCATGCAAGAATTATGACTTAATGTTACATCCCTTATGGGGTCTACCAATTTTCATGGTGCTAGACGTTCAATATGAAACATGGGTATTCACAAGTTTTAAATGAATTGGATGTCTGTCATCATCAATGACATGCAGAGTGTTATAAAAATTTACTGAGATGTCACTTGGATCAAGGAAAATAACAAATAAAAATACAATGATGAGCAACAAATTCAACACAAATAATTTCGAATATTTAAGTTAAGAACCAAGTTTTGAATGACTGTCCACTGTAGGGATCATCCCTGGAAGGGTTAAAGTGATAAAGTTAAGTGTGTAAAGACTCTGATTTTTTTGTATTTCTCATTGGAGGGGAAAATTAATGCCTAAGGTGACCTTTTATAAGCTAATTTCTTCTGCTTCTAACATTTAAGGTGGCAGCAAAACCAAAAAAAATCCTATTATTTTCAGTGGCAAGAACATTGACATTTTTTTTAATTTAAATATCTCATGCCATATTACAGATATCGCCCAAAATTTGGCCCAAACTCCATTAATTTTTTCGATGAACCCATTAATTTCCAATGGAAAGAAATGCCTTTATATCCACAGGAATTGACCTTAAAAAGAAAAAAGGGACTAATGAACTGTTGTCTCCGAAATTAAGGGTAACTGTTGTCTCAAATGTGATGAATCTGAATAAGAAAAATAGTCAAACTATTTTAAAATGATGACAATGGTGTGCCTCTGTTGGCTTGACACACTTACAGGATATTTTCTGTCTAATGGCACATAAAAGTCCAGACAGCTGCTGCGTTTTAATTTCTGATGATCCTCTAATCCTTCAAATTGTAACCTGCCAACAGGAACATGATGTAGTAATATTTTGGGTTATGAGGTTGCCCCCCATTCACTCATCACTTTATGAAAATAATAAGAGAGTTAAAACTGTTGCTATTGCTCTAAATTGAGCAGGAATTAGAGCAAAGACAGAGGAAACATATTTAATCAGTGTGCACTATATCTGGGTCAGACTATCTGAATTTCCAGCAAAAAGTAAACAGTCATTAATGGAATATTGGAAGCCTCAAATTTCTCAGTGTAACAACAGCCCTATACAGTAAGACAGGAGTGTCCAAAAAATGCACTCAACAAACTCACAAGTCAAAAGTTATGAACATTTTCTTAGATTTATAATTCCAAATCAAAAGTATTGTGATTTCTCGAATATTAGTGACCATTTTGTTATTACTAATGACAAAATCTTCACTGCTTATCCCACCAACATCATGATTTGGCCACCTTGTCAGAAGAGGCACCATAAAACACCAGAGTCTCGAGGTACCAAAGGTTCAGACAGGCCGTAAAAGTCAGGGACCAGCTGATGATTATGTGCTCAGCACCACACCAGACTCATCTAGGTTGCTTTATGACCCAACAGCATCACTCACAAACAGTAATTGTACATGGAAAGTTCTCATGTGTCCAAGTGGCGGCCCAGGGGCCAAATATGGCCCGCCGCATCATTTTGTGCGGCCCGGGAAAGTAAATGATGAGTGCCGACTTTCTGGTTTAGGATCAAATTAAAATGGAGAGTATAAATGTATATTAAATTTCCTGATTTTCTCCCTTTTAAATCAATAATTGTGATTTTTTTAATCCATTTTTTCTGTTTTTAGTTCAAAATAATTTTGTAAAAAAACTAAAAATATATATAAAAAGCTAAAATAAATATTGTTTTAGATCTATAAAAAATGAATATTTGGGGCTTTTGATCCAGTTCTTTTAATCCATTTATAAAAAAAAAAAAAATCTAAATATTATATCTAAAATGTTCCGGTCAACATTAAACTGAGTTGACTTTAATTCAGCCCGCGAACTAACTGACACCCCTGATATAGACGTTTTGTGGATCTACATTGGGATACTCATCTAAATGAGGATTGTTCACACAGCTCATTTCTAACACAAACATGTCACATACTGTAATGAAATTTGACAAATCTAGTTAAGATCACTTAGTCATAATTTAAAATATATATCCATAGAAAGCACTACCATTCGAGTATAATTGATTGTTATCCCGATTTCACTTTTATTTACGAGGCAGCTCGATGACAATGTGCATTTTAAATGTGTCATCTCATTAAGAAGACAAGGCCAATTGACATATGAAAGACGATGTTCTGCATCTGCTTAGATTTCATATGCGACATGTATGTGACAATTTGATGGATCACTGAAGAAAAGTACCTTACCTTTAATTAGGACCCTAATGACTTTGCAGTGACTAATTATTAATGGCGCCAATATGCGACAGCATCTAATAAATATGCAAGTTGGACTGTACAGTACTGTATGTTTGAACAATTCTCAGGAAATGGAGAGGATTAGGTGAAGGGCTTTGAAGAATCTGTTTGTATATGTGACATGTTAAAATGTTCAGATAGGGAAAAAGACATTGGTTTAACAATTTAAGTGTTTGATTTCAGGAAACCCTGAATTGGCCTACCATGCATGTCTTGGGAATGTGGGAGGAAACCAGAGTACCCAGAGAAAACCCACAGAGGCCCAGACAGAACATACAAACCCCAGGACAACCATTCACACAAAGCTTGTTTTCATGCTTAGCAAATATACAAACCACTTTAAAATTCACTCACTTTCAATACCACTGATACTGGTCAGGCTTTTTGGGGGTGCCGGAGAGCATTTCTATGTTATTTAACGCAAAACCCTGAACAGTTGTGTCACAGGGAACTACACTGAAGTTGGGGGAATACACCACTACACCATCAGTGTTTCAATTGTACACACATTGGTGAAAATATCATGATTTTGAAGTTTTTTCTTCTTTTCTATCTCCATTGACTGGAGGCTGAATTAAGAAAAAAAAGACTCTTAGAATTTTTATTCCTTTTTTAGAGTTGCAAATCTCACTTGTGTCGTTTGATGAATGCACAATAAATGTTCCTGCCACCAAGAAAACAATATTCCATCTCAAAAGATTGGCAAAGATTTCATCATGACAAGTCATTGCCAACTTGCCTCAAATTTTTAATTATAGGACTATTTGTTATTACAGAGTCTGATCACAAAACAACCGCTCGGAGACCTCGTTCGGGACTATTGAACACACTTCACAGTGGTGTTAATAAGTGTCAATAGCTTGAGCAACAAATGAGAAAAGATGTGTGTCTTCCAATAACTTCCAAATGTAAATAATTGCTGGAGGTGTATTAACTTGCTGATTTATACAAGGACATATTGGATTCTAGTAATAAACACACAAGCACAAATGTAATTTATGAGTTTGATAAAGCCTTAAACAAGAATAAAAGGCCCTTGTGTGAGGCTGATACACTCCTTTGGCAAAAACAAAATGATTGGGGCCTAAAAAAACTTTTGGGTGGAAACAGGGTTGCATAAATTAAAGTTCAAAGGCCAGAAATGACAATATACACAACTGCTCAACAAATTACTCTAATAGCATAATGGTATACTTAATTCCCTATTATACTCTAAGAGTTTGCTTCTGAAAACATCACACATTTCTCCACTTTAGTGGCATTAACAGTGTGAACACTCACATAAACTAATTTAGGATGTCAAAAGTATAGGACAAGGATGTAATCATGCTGTACATTTTAATTATGCGGTGTATATTATATTATATTGATGTAGAAAATAAGCATCCGTCCAGTCAATATGATGCATACGCAATTTCTAGAGAGTCTAGACAGACACGCCAGCTCAGACCATTGGTGACACTTTTTTTTTTTTTTGGGAGTAGAGGATTAATCTCTAAAAAGGTTATCTATGTTAAGTGTTGAAATCTGCTTTATTTTTTCAACAATACCAAGAGCCATCAGACTCTGAGTACAAACACATACGTATAATGAGTTTTCTACTTCCAGGAATCTTGTTTCCAAACAGTGCATGTTTTTGGGTCAAATACAATACAAATTCCTTAAGGCAAAAGAGCAATGTTTTTCATTGTGTATTTCATCAAAAATAATTGGTCAACTAGCATAATCAATAGCTAAAAAATACAATTCTTGCCCAAAAGAGTTCATATCATCAGACATAAATGAAATATTTAGAGTTCCATTCACAATTCAGCCAATGAAAATAGGTCAAAATCAAAGGCTAAATGCATAAACTAGGATGAAGTGCATTTTTTTTGGGTTGGAATAAAATTCCAAATATGTAACAGTAAAATAAATGAACAGTAGTGGCCAAAATGTCTTTACATGTCAGCTTCAGGGTGCACTCAGAGTTAAAATTCACATTTAGCAGGGACATGTTATTAGAGATTAATAGTACTACTCCCTGTAAGAAGATAATGGACTTCAAGAGCACTACCTTTATTTAAGGTTGGCATCCTTTCATTATTTATTTAAATGCTGCCCTTCAGAGTACTGTGGTAACCACTTTGCAGTGTCCATGTAGGTTAATGCTACTGAATTTGAAAAATACGTCTACACACACAACCAATTCCATCATCAATTTGAAACAATGTGCTTTTTTTAAATGAATTCTTCTGAATAAAAGTTTTCATTTGAGTTGTTTTTTATAGTGTTGAATTATATTGAACCCTAAGTTCTTGGAAAATATAATATATGGTATACTTGATTAGATTACTTCTCTATTTTCAACCTTGCTTATCCTATTTTTTCTGCCAAATAATACAAGTAGTATTTTTCCCCATATGCAGTATCTCTTAAAATCCAAGAGTCAAGTTATAATTAAAAGAGTAAGAATTACACCTACCCTGCGATTGGTTGGCCACTGATTCAGGGTGTCCCCCGCCTTTGGGCCGAAGTCACCTGGGAGAGGCTCCAGCACCCCCGTGACCTTAGGGAGGAGAAAGATGTTCAGAATTGAATGAATGAATAAAAGAATTAAAACTACCTTTGATTATAGTCATACACAGTCTCCTCACCTCCCCCTTTTCACAATTTACATTTCTTGAAGAAAAATAATCATGGTTTAATAAAAAAATATTGTAATTATCCCCAAAATGACATATTATGACTAATAATAACCAGTATTATTCTTATAAAAGATGACAAGGCATGTTTTTTTTAAAAGGAGCAGTACATTGTTGTTGTTCCTTATAGATTTGTGTAAAAAATTTACTATTTTCCATTCATTTGTTTTGCTTGGTACCGCCACAGTATTCTTGTAGATATTTTCTAGTTTTTTTTTAAAGAACATTGTATGCATTCTACAGTAGATATCTTTCTTTTTTTTATTCAGTGGGCACAGTGCATCACATGTGCTGAAAGCTGCAATGCGCAGAATAAGGTGTTCTATGCCACCCTCAGACATTGCTCACATGTAGAGGAGGGGCTAAAGCATGAGGCTTGCATGGAAAATCCCTGCTTTTTCTGGAACACAGCAGCACAGTCTATACAAATATTCAACGAAACACTGGTGCACATTTTAAAAAGCTAAGAAGCACTCTGGGGTTTCTAACATGGATTTCGAGTAGCATGGTAAATACTTGTCTTGACCTGATTGCTACTCTCATTAACTTCATCTTATTCGCATTGCATATACAAAAAAACACTCCTGAAAAATAAAACAGCATCCAAATTTGGATAGGGTCATGTCTCAATTTTTTTTTTCGGAATAAAAACAAACTGAGGCTAAAACTGTATTAATATAACGTGTGATATTTTGAAATAAAAGAAATACAATAATTATTGCTACGGTGATGTGATAAATGATTCATTCATTTTCTGAACTGCTAATCCTTACAAGGGTCATGGAGGGTGATGGAGCACCCTGAATTGGTGGCCAGCCAATCACAGGGCACGAGGAAACAAACAACCATTCACGCCGCCTCGCATATTATTTAAGACAAAAAATAAATAAATATATATTTTTTAATCACATTGTACTATATATATATATAGCTCATGTTTACTAAAACAAACAAACTCATTAAACCAATATATTAGGAGAGTAAATTGTTATTTTTGTCACCACTGTATATGCTGCTTACATATTTTGTACAGCAAATAACTAATTTATAGAACAATTACGTGTAAAATGATAATTTTACACCTTGGGAACTCTCACAGTTGTGCCACAGAGCACTTGTTGGTACTCACTGCTCGAATGAATTAAATAGGAACGTTAACAGCAACAAGTTGACCCTACAGCATTTTAGAATACATGTATAGTATCACTAAATAGCTTGTAGTCAAGTCAATGTGTGCTATAGCTAAATAAATGCAAATGTGACATGAAAAAAGGAGTGTCGGTTATATTAATGTTTATAACAGTAAAACGGTAACTTGTTTGACAAGACTATACATTATAAGTGTCGAGAAGTGTTGGTACCCCTCTATTAATGAGAGAAAACCCCCATAGTGGTCAACATAGTAACTTGAAAATTACATTATTATTGCTGTAATAAATAACGTGTGAAATTTTGTTCTGGATTTTTTTTTTTACAGAACATTTTTGTAGTCCTGTCAAAAAGTTGTCAACCCACCTAAATGTTTACCAAAGTTATGGGTGCACCTTTGTCTCTATTTCCACATTTTTGTGGTTTTGTTGCCAACTAGTTGCCTTTTAAGATTCTTTTCCCAGTTTTTTTCACTAATCAGAATCCTTGATAAAATGAGTAACGACAGAACTATAATTGTCTTGTTGATTTTCCTCTACTGTACACAATTATTCCAGCAGAAATGACCTCCCTGACCTCACTCAATATAGCCAGTCTTCAAGGTGGATAAGACTTAATTTGCTAAAAAACTGGACTATGCTTTCCGTGGTCTCATTTGCCTCTCAAAGCGTCATACCAGACAATATTGAAGGCATTGGAGATCAGATGTAATGTGTACTCTCGCCACTTTTTAGGATGAAGTGGTTTCAACCCTTGCACGAAGCAAGACCACAGGAGCACTTGTTTTTAACTTTGCTCTGAACTTGTCCATTGGGAACACCAAAGTCCTGCCAGGCAAATACAGGACCACATTGAATTACAATGTTTGGATGTTTCTTCTGTTTTTACTTCTGTATTTACACTGTCAACAAGGTCAGTTTGTAGTACAGCACAAGTTCTCCAGAGTATGATTTCCACGGAATGTACACGGAATGCAAATGTCTTTCAAAGAGCTTCTGGCAGACGGGCACGATGAAAAAATATGAATGTTAAAAGCAGAGAAGGTGTCTGACCTCTGAGAAAGGCAAAGTCAACATCCATGACTCAGTTCTTGGTAAGACCCACACAGGGGATCGTGAAAGGGCAATACTGAAGAAAAATTTAATGAACCTTGAACACAAATAATAAAGAAAAACAGAATAAATGCTGTCATTTGAGGTGGATATACATCTGCAGTACTGTGCTAGTGGACTCCCAGGAGTTGCAGTTTATTTATATTTCTAATGTTTTTGTCTATTTATCTTCTCACTCTCACTCTTGCCTCTCTCTCTATCCCTTTGTGAAGTTTGCTTTAAATAATCAAACCCATTTCCATTTTGCAGTCATGAGAAGTCATTAGATAAAAAGTAATGGAAACTATTTCCAATGGTATCCGTCTTTTCAGACATTTTAAGAACGATCTAATGTGCTTTATGATGCCCTTGTAAATAATTAAATACTTAAGCAATGGAGTCATTTTCCAAATTACACACAATAACCCCTTCAAATAAATTGGCTGTGTAACTAAATAAAACAGCATATTATGTATATTTAGATTTCTTAAAATATCACATGATTCTTGATTGTCATAATGCATTAAAAAAAAGCAAAAAGTCTTCTGGTGTATTTACCTTTTGTTCCCCTTTTCTAAAAATGTATTCAAGGCATACAGTCAGAAAATGCAGCTATTAAAGGGTCGTAGCACTTCAACACAACCTTGAGCTTTGATGCTTTTTTCACATGTGAATGCAGCTTTCCTCACTTGAAATTTTGAGTCAGCCTTGTGAAAAGTCATTTTATAATTCGCAAAAAACGAATCTAACCTGTATTTGAATTGACTTTAACCTCTGTTCCTCAAGGTTGCGTTCCTCAAGTTGGCAACAGAATCTCTTTCATGTCTTATAAATATATTTACTCAGTCATGGATGAATTCAAACTTTTTGTTCACTAAAAATGTCAGGAAGAATTTGAAAAACACAAATCACTAAAATAACAAGACCAAGAGCACATTAACACTTTTAGTCCTTTGACAATAACAGATCGAATTAATCTGGCGACAAATTCAGTTCAATTCAAAACAGAAGGATGAAAACTCCCGCAATTGGACATATGGCAACAGCAAGTGCACCAACGGGGACACTATTAAGACACTAAAGAACAAAATCAACTCTGTGGGCAATATTTGAAGTAACAATTCACATTGTGAATTGTCAAACAATGCAATTTGTGCATCAGCTGTTTCAAAAGTTTCAATATTGGTGTCATTGTCATTATAACTGGGGAGAGATTTTTGCCCAACAAATTTGCTAGGCCGCCCTCATCCCATAGTGACAAATCAAATACTAAAATACGTTTTTTTCAAATCAGTAACCTTCTGCTTATTATAACAATTGCTCTCAATATCTTGAAAATTACATCTTTAATAGGAATTGAAGAAAAAAGTTCTATTTCATTTTACATCAGCTGGGTCCCAATTCAGAGTCCTCAACTTTCTGTATAGGGTCCTCCTAAATTAGCGAGGACCCTACTGCAGTATTTCCCAACCACTGTGCTATTGGAAATTACAAATCATATTGTGAAGCGTTCTGAGACAAGTCTTAATATTATGAGAATAAAATTAATCTGTTACGAGATTAAAATCTAAATATAATGAGCATTAAATGATAGTGACAGTAACTAAAATGGCAGTTGATTTACTTACACAAGGTTGCTCTCTTGCAAATAGATTGGACGTCAAGCACTGTCATGGTGGCCAATGAGTTAAAAAAGGTTTTGTTTTACTATGTGCTTGCAAAGTACTAAATGGCTTTATCAATATAATCTCAGTACTGCACGAGTAACCCAATACCCTTTTATGAGCTTTATCCCTTAACTGATAATTTGCTTCAGCTGCAAGAATCATAGGAGATTCTAGAAAAAAGTTAGTGAGATTAAAAAAAAAAGAAGAAACAATATGAAAAATGGTGAATACAATAACATAAATCAAAACCTGCTGACAACAGTTTGTTTTTAATGCTCAGTTAGATGGCAGAGTTCAGAATAACACAGTTCACCCGCAGGACTGATGATGAATGGCGTTGATACTTTTAAAAATGCAATAGACTGTGTTATATGATGAAGCAGTTTTTCAAATAGATGGTCTGTAAATTACATTACCTCAAAAAATGTGACCTTTGCTTAATAAAACCGCTGCGGTTTATGTGCTTAAACAATGATAATGCGTGATTAGAGTTCAGTCTATGAGGCGATTGTGTGGAATCAGGACAAGGTCGGCAGACAGAAAGTGCAGTGGATTATATGCACAGGTGGGAAACTCCATTGTGAGCACATGGAAAGGGGTCAAAAGGTGAAGAGGTACAATGATTACCAAATAAGAACAGCAAATGTTTTTTTCCAAGGCTACTTTACTTTTAAGCCACTTCTCTCATACAAACTACATAAATATATTGATATATTAGTATACCGTATACAGGATATCTAAGAAAAAGCAATTTTAAAAGAATTCCTACAATGATTTCAAGCACTGGATGGTTCTAATGTTCCTGTGTGGAATTTGCATATTCTCCCTAGGCCTGGGTGGGTTTTCTCAGGGTACTCTGGTTTACTCCCACATCCCAAAAACATGCATAGTAGGCTGGTTGGACACTAAGTTGCCCTTAGATGTGAATGTGAGCTAGCACTTTTATTCTTTTAAGGATGTTTTTTTGTGGGATAATTTGGTCCCTCCATAATGCATTTTTTTCATTTTCTGAGATGTTTATTGAGCGTGAAATAAAAGGAAGGTTCCACAAATATGCCTTGAACAGCTATATTATATTAAACTATACTGAAAAGCATAATAATAGAGGACAATGTACAGTTGAAACATAACTCAGGGTTTAGCCACTAAATAGTTTGTTACATTTTTGGAGGAAATTTACTTATCACTTTCATTCTTCCTTTTATATCAGTAGCATTATATGTATAAATTAATTATCAGCCAATCACAGGGTGAGAAGACCAAACACCATTCACGCTCGCATTGGGAATAATAATAATTCATAACACTTTGACGTTTTTTTTAAATGACCAAAAATTACACACTCGCTGATAAAAGGTTAAAGCTCTTATGTGTAAAAATAAATAAAATTGATTGGACATCTATCACAGTCAATAGCAATTGATGAGTTAATGTGTCGGAACAAGCAGATTGAGCAGTGGAAAATCCTGTTATACATTTGCAGGTGATCATCACTGGCCCATAAGGTTAACATATTTTAACATTTTGCAAAGCAGATGGCAAGAGTCTACACCTGAGTCAACGTTTCCCGGTTGGCCAGAAACACCCATATGTGCCAGAGTAATTATTAGCTCCGGCATGGGTCTTAAGTCTCACGGATGGGAAGAGAGAGACTGAAATAGAGAGGGAAAGACAGCCAAGGCAACGGCATCGTTCCAGATGGTGACCCACAAACCTCCGAGACGGACTTGAGGACAATTCTAGTAAACAAATTAAGAATGCAAAATAGGGGATAAACTGCATCAGTATGGCTTTAGTGCATTTGTGGTTGATTTCTTGCTTTTGTATGTGTGATGGCTGGTGGCAATGATAATGTGTTTTGTTATTATAAGTAAAATTACTCAGCTACATGTGTAAGAGAGGGCTTTGAAGCTTTAACATAATTTAAGAAGCTGTTTTATTGTATCTGAATTAGGGGGGCAAATCTACATGTTTTCACAGGTTTGAGATTTTACTCCAGATTTCATCTTCTTATTGTGTCTAACCTTATTAGAATACATGAAATTCCTTTGTAAAGTGGAGAAGAGAAAGTAAAGAAAAAAAGTGTATCTACACTTTTATGTTTAGTAGCAATTTCACAAAGCTGGGTAAAAAATAAATTGGCAATTATTTTGAGTTATTATATGGTTTTTGGCATCTAATTGTTTACCGCTCACTCAAAAACCCCAAAAATAAAAACAAAACAAACGCTATTCACTAGTTGATAGAGAAAAAAAAAATTTAACATAGGTGTTCAAAATCTTGTGCAATCTTTCCTTTTTATTTATTTTTTATTTTTTAAAGAGTATTTTAGGGGTGGAGGTCTGCGTGGGAGTTAGGATGGCAAAGTGGAGCATATGCACCACTCAGGAATTTCTTTGACTGCAATGGCGAGATGGAGGAGTTGCTGTTTCACTTAGACTTGAATTGAAATAGAAAGAGTTTGCGTGACTGCTTGCTGATAGTCACGAAGAAGCAGGCAAGGAGAGAAAATGCGTCAGTATGGAGTTTAAATAATTGAATTTTATCAAATCCATATCAGTACATTAATGCCTAAATAATTCATGTTAAAACAAATGACATCCCATTTAATGGTGACTCATTCCCACCTCTTTATTTTACTCATGTATTTTTTTGAATAGCTAAAATAGGATGCAGCCTATTCTTTAAGCACGACTTCCACCTAAGCAGCCAAATTCAAAGTCTCACCAATCCCCATCAATGGCACTGAAAGAGAAGCTCTACAGTCAGTTTAAGGGAATTGGACATCAACTATTGTCAATAGCAGGCAATGAGTTCATTTTGTGCCATTTTAGGGTACTTTTAGGGCTCAATTCCCACTGGTGGCAGTATAATTGTGAGTGCATAGGTAGTTTGTGTCTCTGCGTGCCCTATAACTGACTGGCGACCAGTCAAGGGTTTAGTCTGCCTTTCACTCGAGGTTATGCTCCAGCAACCCGAGCAACCCTTCCAAGGATTTGTAGTACGGAAGACAAATGAATGAAAGTTCCATTATTGACATAGCAACTTAGACCTAGTCCTTTATAATTATTTATACTTACTTATAATTATAATCAACTGATTTAAAATTTCCATATTTCTCCAAATAAAGTATAATTATTGTAGTATTGTAAATGACTCTTTATTCACTTCCAACCTCACACTTCAAACTGATTGGACATCTGGTAGAGATAAAGTTATTTGAATTCAAAGCAGAAGGAAAGACAAAAGCTACATGACTAAACAGTATTCCCATTGGTGGCAGTGAAAAAGTTAGTGTATTATTTTATGGGCCTCCTTTTGTAATTTATTATACATTGGGATTATACTTTGGATGAAACTTGATATGGAAAGATGTAGAAAGTCAAGACACTACAGACAGACTAAAAATACCAGCTGTTCTTGTTTGAGTTATATAACAGTTACCAACATCAGATCCATTTCCATGTTGTTTTAATCCACAGTTTATCTTTGCTGAGTCTTATGCATCTCAAACTGTAGATGGGGTATGTGTTTGGCTGTATGAAAGTGTCACTCCGTGCATTTGTAAAACTCTCACCTCTCCCAAATGAATTCAGAGCCTTCTGGGTTTCTGCCAATGAAGGAAAGCACAATTTGACAGCCTAATTTTTCTTTTGACTCTTTTTTTAACGCGAGTGTCTGCGGATACCTTTCATAGGGCAAATGTTAACAACTCATCTTGATTCATTGATTCTTATCAGCTCCCATGGAGTGCACTAGTCTCCAAACAATCCTTTGGAGTCCTGCCAAAAGCTGCTCACAGTCTGAAGAGCTACAAGTTAGCTGCACTTTCAGCATCATTATTGCTTCGTGATGTGATTACTAACTGTTTGCTGTGTCAACAGCATTCAGCACACGACGCTGCAGTAATCACGTTACTGTAACGGAACTGTCTTTAGTGAAAGTTGCCTTATCGGATGTACCCCTTAACGCAAAAGTGCATTGCTTTAGAAGTTTTCTAATGGGGCAAATACATTAACTTCAACTAACGACTCAGTTCGAGTCTGCAGGACCTTCTGTCTAAGTTTGTCAATCGTAGCCCAAATTTGACCATATGGCCCAATGTATTTTTTTTAATGACCCAAGTCTTTGAAAATAGCCAATTAGGTGGGAACCCGCTCAATCTGGCAACACTGCCTGTCACACTAATCATGCTTTGGTGGTCCTGTCACTCAAACAGTGGGGATGCACTTTTTGTCTCCACGTGTACGCAGATTTCCCTTCACAAAAAAGTAACAACACAACACAACTTTTGCTATTTTTCTACATTTCTAATTATTAACCGAATTCCTTGCTTTGTGAAAAGTACTTTGTTTGCAGTAGTAGTATCAAGGATGTGGTAACCAAAATAAATGGATTTGGATTTTTTTTGCTCTTTAACGTCTTGTTTTAAAGACCTTTTCTGATGGTCTAGTGTTTATTAATTTTACACTGATCTCTGAAAAAAGTTTTGATTGAGCTCCAGTGTAACACAAACTCATACAAAATAGATTCACTTATCTTGACACTCCGTTTTATGTTTTGTTTTAGATTAGATTAACTAACTTTAAAGTGGGTGAGAATACAGACACAGGAAAATACATTTTAGACATACATAAATAGGTGATAAACAAGTAAATAAATAAGTGTGTTGCATGAAATATACATATATATACACACACTTATATACATATGTATACATACGGTTGTTTAATTCTCTGTTTACGGTAGTTCCTCATTGTAGAACATGCTGTCTAGGTTTGGACTGCTTGAAAGCCCAGCAGGAGTTGGTGAGTTAGGTTGCCATGGCACATGATGTGTGCAAAACATGGCTCAGTAGGACCAGATTATGTAAACCTCAAACATCCTGCCAAGGAAGCGCAAATAATTGTGTAATGCTTCCAAATTCTCAGTAATAAATGTGACTGCAGGAGGTGAACTCCCACTTTTAAGCAGAAATGTCTCAGCAGTGTATAAAGTAGTTTTTTTTCTTTTTTAACACCTGCACATTTTTTGGCCCATTAATACGTAACATGCATTGAAAGACGATAACAGTAAAATGTGTTGGATCAGACCCACTTCACAAATTTAAAATGAATTTCAATAAAAAGAACACTTGCATTAAATTTGATTGGATTTTCTTGACAAATACCTTGACAAATGATCGTAGACACTCATCAGATGAATGATGATTGATGCTTTCATCAAATCTGTAAGAAAAAAAAGCATCTAAATGAAAAGAATGTTGTTGTGACAGTAAACTAACAAAAGCTGTCAATTTTGTACTACTTTTACATGTATATCCAGTAACATTTCTCCCAACATATTATTTTTCCATAAATTTAGGTTATTTACTATTTCAAGGCAACTACAGATTAGATGACTTTACCTACTGCATTATTAAAAAGGTAAGTACATGGCTTCAGTATTACTCCACTATAAGTAGTAACACATTCTACAATGATCTGGCATACACACAATTCATAAAATATTTAGCTTACACGAGGGTTGAGAGCATAATTAATTATATAAATTTTGCATACAAGGATACACAAACAAAGAGATAATAAAAACTGCTACATTAATGACTTCAGCTCCTGAGGATGGGTCAAGAGCATCCTTCTTTTGTCAACTCTTGTTTTCCTCACTAAGCAGTTACGTGTTCACATACTAACATGCAAAGACACGCCCATAGAAATCTTGGGCGTGTACTAATAGTAGACATAAAACCAATGGAAAAAAAGAAAAAGAAAAAAAATATGAGTTTAGATCTGTGAAGTGATACAAATTATTCATCTACGCTTTAAATTTAGTCCAAGCATTTCCCCCAAAAATTACAAGCAAGATGTTATTTGTAGTAAAAAGTGGGTACAATACTTTCCAAAGTACCACCAGTGTTTTCTGGCTAGCAACTTTGTTGCAGTATTTGAAGGTGAATATAAATGAAATTTGTCTTAAGCTCTCTTTTTATATTATCTAAGAGTGAAATGCATTTGAGTTTAGAAAAAAGGGGAGTCTAATGAATGATAGCCCCATCTCCAAATTGTGTATCCAAGTTAAAATCCTTGAATCATTTTTCTGATTTCTAAAAAGATTCATCAAAATGTATTCTATCTTAAAAGGACAGAACAAACACAGCAAGTCTTAGAGATATTATCAAGTTGATTGATAACTACACAGTGCATCCCTTTTTAATTGACTTCCTCAAGGCTTTTTACTGTGGACCACACACTGCTGAAGTAAATCTTAGATGAAATGGGTCTGGTACTGGAAAATGTGCCGGATTGACAGCTATTTAACAGAAAGAACCCAGTGAGTGCAACTTGAAAGATATACCGCTGTGTCTCAGACAAATGGTCCTCTAAGTCTAAGCGCTCAGTCCTGAGGCCACTTTTTTTTTCTTTTTTTTTTTTAATCCTGTGCATCAATATCATTGACCATAAAACCAACAATGTGACGCTTCATTTCCAACAACTGACAGTCTTACACTACTCTCAAATTAGTCAATATCCCAATTAAAACTATTTTATCTAGCAGATTTGTAAAAATTTAAAACGTAATTAAAACAAGATTGAAATTTAACATTTTAAATGTCCTCGTCTGCTCTCTATTTGCAATCTTTAACACTCACAAATTTGAATTCTACAAAGCTATTATACATTTAAGTGATGAATCTGTCTGCACCACTCCACAAACTTGGTAAAAAATACAAAAAAATAACTAAAACTTGGTAGATTCCTGAATTAAATCCTGCCTTTCCTCACTAGAGAGTAGACGCTGGATTTTTTTGTCATTTTGGGATTCTCATCTGAGAGTTTACTGTATTTCACAAAACCGAGATTCATCAACTTGAAATCCAGATTTGATACTTAAGCCAAACACAGCTTTAAGATAGACATTCACTGATTGTGCAAGGAATGATGTACATGTGCTCCATCTCACAATGTGCCACATAACATAGATGAGAATGTGTCTCAAGCATTAATAAAATTAAAGATAAAAGACAGCTCTGCTGTCGAATTACACCCTCCACTCTTTTGATCACTTTGTCAATGGCTAAGGGCACATCATCAAATAAACTGCATTAATCATATTGGCACCATTCCAGCCAGGGTTTTCCTAGAAGTAGACTAATTTTGGATCCACAATATTTGACTCAACAGAAAATTCATAAAAATAATTTCTCATACAATCCACGTACGTATAAAGCGCGGTATAGAGTAAGCTGAAGATAATATTTTTAACCGCTTCATACCAAAATAAAAAAATCTGGCTATTATGGCAAAAAACAATCACCTTATCCAAAACGTCACTAATTCATTACAATAGGAATTACAGTGTTTGTCCACAAAGTTAAGCATGGCTCTAAAATTAACGCTTACCATGCATATGGGAAAAATCAAATACTATGTTCATCATTTATTCATCTTCCATACCATTCTATACAAACAACCATCCGCACTCACAGTCATACCGTCACCATCGGGAATTGAGCCCTCACCTTGTCACTCAAGTTAGGCGAGTAAACCTATACACCACAAGATAGCTTCAAATATTATGTGCATTCCTAAAAGTGCAAATTATTCCAATTTTTCTCATTGTTTCCTGTTTTGACCCTTGACAACTCCAGACCATGGCGCCTGTCTTTCAGCAGGACCATTGATGATGACTTGTTTTGGCACCGGACTCGGCACTACCTGCCAAAAGTGCTTGTCTGTGCTGTAAAGTATGATGATTTATTCATAAAGATTAATGTTCCTGTGGAATTTGATCAAAGTAAATCAGTCTCAAGTGAGCCGCTGTATATAATTGCATTTCTGTGAAATTTATCATGCGCAAAGAGCATCACTCTTTCCCTCATGATTTCTGTCTTTCTGTACCTCTTTAATCTTCTTTATTACTCCACTAACATTATTTGTGTCTCAACTTACTCTTACATCCATAAATATATAGACATACGTGTATATAAAACACAGTTTATGGAGATCTGCAGTGTTTTGTGACCCTTTGGAAGTTTTAGCCTCCATTCAAGGTGTTTCTGCATATAATGGCTTAAATACTATAGACGGAAGAATAAGTGATTGAAAAACTTTCAGGGATGACTATACTCACCTAAAGTTAATGAAATATAGAGAAATTTGGTGATGTGAGGTCAGGTTCATGTCTGATCAGCCACAGTCAGATTTCCTTAATCTCACTATTGCCCTCTGAGTGTATTTTTAAAAATAATATAGTATATTCTATATTTTATACTGTGTTGGCACGCTATGCAGTAAGACCATGTTAGTCTTCCTCTGCATGTCACTATTAAAATTTTCCAACACTTTTACTATATGATGGAAATGTAATTAGTGTACCTGGTGTATCCTCTATAATGTAATGTTTGGGTGTAACATGTGTCAATTTTTTTATTTTCATTTTATTTTACATTTGCCTGCAACGAAATATAAGTTTGACCGTGCTATTAAAGAATGCTTTGCTCACCTTTACCTATGTGCACATGATTATTATTATTTTCATACTAGCGTTCAGTGATGTATAAGCTTTGCTCATGAAAACAAAGAGTGGTGAGGACTACTTGCTCAAGTACAATCAAAAAACTCTAATGCTGTGGTCTTCCAAAGTTTGAGTAGATAGAAATCATTTGGTATTTTTATGTCATGTCCAAGAGAGTCAGCCAGCTGGTTCATCTTTGTGTCAGTCATGCTAAACACAGCTGACAAGGTTAATGCATGCTTCTGCAATGTAGTGCCTGTTAAGTAAGTGACAAGGAATTCTTTGTACCAAAGAGTTTTGCATGGGCATAAAGTTGTCTCAACTTTGGACATTTGCTATGCCACCTGGTACTTGAAAAACAGTTGATTAACTCATTGGCTGCCACTGATAGTGTACTGTAAGACATCCAATTACTATTTTTGATTG
Source organism: Stigmatopora nigra (assembly GCF_051989575.1). Taxonomy (NCBI): domain Eukaryota; kingdom Metazoa; phylum Chordata; class Actinopteri; order Syngnathiformes; family Syngnathidae; genus Stigmatopora; species Stigmatopora nigra. Next base: position 9,224,884 of record NC_135522.1, read on the forward strand.
AAAGAGCCAAATGAGCAATTGAAAGGTAAAGCTTCAATTAAATTGAATTGAATGCTTTCATTGTCATTATAGAAGTAAAATGAAATTTAAAGCTTTCACCATGTAGCACAAAAATAACAACAACAAACGGACAAATAAATAAGAAATAAATAAGAGATAAATGAGAAATAAATAAGAAATAAATAACAAATAAGAAATAAATAAGAAATAAATAGGAAATAAATAAGAAATAAATAAGAAATAAGAAATAAATAAGAAATAAATAGGAAATAAATAAGAAATAAATAAGTAATCCAAGTGAGATCAGCAGAACAAAGCAGCTTTGTTCCGTCTTAAATTCCAGGATGAGTTCCATTAAATCCATTAAAAAAAACAGGGGATATTGTTAACAAGTCGATATGCTGATTTTGTCACCACGCAAAGACTGTTATATAGACTGGTCTGTTAAATAACCCCCAACTCATTTGTTTCTAACACATAACAGAAGGTTGTTTAGTGTGCAGTAACTCCTGCATAGCACGAGACAATGTGAACATAAGGTAAAAACATGGCACGTCTAATATTTTATCATCTCTTGCGTAAAGTATATAACAGTAAACAGCAGACATCTGGACACTGAAATATAATTAAGTGGCACACATGTTCTTTACACATTAAAACTCACACTGAGTCTACTGCACGTTCTAAATGCGCTCCAATTAGGTTTAGTCATTGTGGAGGAAATTTCCAACTTTGGTGAGTTTGTATCCCATAAAAAAAGTCTTCAGTACTACTAAAACTTTCAGTCTAATTGGATCCATTCACCTTTGCGTTTACTAAAATTTATTTCAGGTTGTTTTGAGAATAAAAAAATACAATCATTTAGAAGGTGCTTTCTACACTGGCCAGGGTTTTACAAATTATGTCGGGTTTGTTCAGTTTACATTAACATTTATACATCTGCAAAATACATATTTTTATACCAGCATATGCAATATTACATTTGATTGGACAGAATCACCTTTATTGTATGAATGGAAAGAGTTTTATATTCCTTTTTAGTATAAAAGAGGAGAAGACTTGCTTGGAGCACAACCTACCACTTCTGCAATTTTCTCTCCTTAAGTGGTTGCCAAAATGGGAACAATTTGAACTTTCCTCCTTTTACCTTCCTCCGTGACAGCAGCATAATTTTTATTTTCAAAAATGACTACTTTTTATTCAAAATTTAGGCAAAGTTTAGGATGTGGGCGACATCACATTTGTCTTGATAAACACAGCAGTTGAGCCATTTTGTTGAAGTCTTGAAGAAATACAAGCAATCATTTATCTTGCAGTTTAATATGCAGTGTTGGTGTTTTATATTGGATTGCAGTTACAAATGTATGTTCATTTATTGTATTTTAAGTCAGGTTGTCCTTGGATTTGTTGAATCACCGATCTGGGAACAATCTGGAGTGAAAGCATTTTCTATTTGAAAAGGGAACTAAATGCATCTAGCTGGTATTAGTTTTGTAAATTTGTTAGTAAGGTGATCTTTTTAGTGACGATTCTATGCCCATGCAGCATATACTTCATATATTTAAAATAGTTTTCTTGACTAATTTAAAAGTTTTCCTCAAAAAGACTGCAATTTTGGTTCCAATGCAATTTGACTCTATGCGATATCTGGGAAACAAGACTAGTGTCTCCAAAGGATGAACACACGAGATGGCAGATCAGCAAAGGTCAGAAAAGTGAAGGATATGTTGTTGGGTACACATGTACAACTGTGGGTTAAATACTAGGAGTGATTATATCGGCTCGGCTTAACTAAGGCTTAAGATTAAGTTATAGCTTCTCCCACTGGGGAGGCTATATTTGTTTCAGGATGATGCCCAACATAACCAACTGAATTTGAAAAGAATGTTGACTTTTGCATCAATGCAATTATGTGTTAGTTGAAGAAAAGCTTCATATAAAAGTTCTACCATTTGAATAACACTAACTTTTAATATCATGAGATTGTGATATTCAGTCACTACTTTACTACTGACTCACTTTGTTTCTATAGAGCTGGTTAAATTTATATAAGAGAGTAAAAGTTGGGTTTATACTACACTAATGTACTAATAGAGCAGTCAATAATGGAGTTATATTTGCTTTGTTTACAGTCTCAACTGATGTTTTTTAACAGATGGGATGTAAGTACTGTATAACATCAATAATACATCCTTCATTTTAAGAATTATTTACATTGCCAGCCATAATAGGCAAAAAGACATTAGAAAATTAGTTTTTGTTAACAAATTATATTATTATTATTTTAAATTAAAGGATAAAATAGGAACTGTGGCCAATAACAGCTCACATCTCACAAATATGAAATGAAAGTACAAAAGAAGGTTAATAAGGAATGATGTGACAATTAGACTTCTTATTTGCAACGAGTGTTTGTATTCTCTGTCGACACCATCTGCTCCAGGAGCATATATGACTGCCAGCAGTAGCACAAGCGTATGCCAAGAAATGCTGCAGAAACATCTCGACCAGCGCAAAAAAAAAAATAAAAAATCACACATTTTTAGGTAACCATGATAAGGCCTGGTGACTCTCAACCAGAGTGAGGAAATTAGTGTCAATCATGATGTAAAACAGGCTTCCAGAGGGTAAATAACAAGACCATTTATTTTGGGTATATACATTTACATGCAATACTATTGTGAACTTTATTCAGGTCCAGCAAAGATAACACTGGGTTGAGTTAAGCCGGCAGTGACAGTGCACAAAAGCACCCAGGTTCAAATTCTGGTTGGGCCACCTGTGTGGAAATTGCATGTTTTACCCGGGCCTGTGTGGGTTTCCTCCGGGTACTCCGGTTTCCTTCCACATTCCAAGGTAGGCTGATTGATAACTCTAATTTGCCCTAAGGTGTGGGTGTCACTCGCCTCTGGCCCAGGGTCAGTTGGGATACGCACTAGCACCCCCCGCGACCCTAATGAGGAGAAAGCGGCTCAGAAAATGAATGGATGAATATTTTAGTAGGGTAGGGAAATGTGGCAGATCCATTGACTAAAATTATCGCTAATATTGTTGGAGATGCAATACCAACACATGCAAAACCATTTGTACCCAGGTACAGAGTACATGACCAGACTGTATTAAGAAAATAAGAAAAATACTATCCATGTTTTGGAGTTTGTGGCTTTATAATCCTGTCTGGAACTAGTATTCTCCTCATTCCTGAGAAGGTTTTCTGTAGGTACAACAGTTTGCTCAACATTCCAAAGACTTGGCTGGTAGATTCATTAAACACTCAGTTGTCAATGAGTGGGAATGTCTTTGTGTGAACTCCCATTAGTGGATTCTTTTGTTTGCTTTTTGACTGTGGGAAAGAGTTCTGACCATAAACATTTCAGATATTTTGGACTTCATTAGAATGTAGCACAGCAAACCTTACAAGAATGTTGAACTGAAACTTTTTTGTTAAGTCTTTAGGATTTATTACCTGGAGATGCATTGAGAATTGGCTTATACTATATTTTTCTCTGATGCAAAATTACTTTCCAAACTACATTGACCATAGAAAATGTCCAATGCATTTAAAGTGAGAGGTTTGTCACCAAATGAATGAACTTTCATTTCCTGCTACCATTCTGCTTTAAATGATTTGGATATTAAAGGAGCATTTTTGCCATAAGTTTATTTTTTTGATTTATTCATTGCTCTTTGACAGCCCTAGACATATTTTACCTCTCAGGTTAGTGGAGAGCCATATGCACCCATGGAAAGAGCCATATATGGCTCCTGAGCCATACGTTCCTTACCCCTGCTTTAGTGTGACATTGTTAACGGTATCAATGGAAGACTAGTAATTATTTGGTAGTTATTAAATTAGAAAAAAACCTACCTGTTACGTCTTTGATAAGATGTCATGGCGAGGGAACAAGGAATTAGGACCCAATCACAGTGAAGCAGGTGAGGATGAGGGAAGTAGTGTTCATACCAAAACTTTAATAACTTGGGCAGGATATTAGAAAATAACAAAGACTTAGAAATCAAAACCAAAACAAGGGGGTGGAAACAGGAAAGTGCACATGGAACGTGGATCGAGGTAACTAGGAAACATGACGAGGGCGAACGAAAGCAGACAATCTGACAAATGACTTAACACTCAGTGAGGTTTAAACAGACTGATATGGGTTGATGATACAATTAGGAACACCTGGGAAACACCCGAGGGAACAGGCAGGGAATACACCAGGGGCGGAGAAGCAACAGCTGAACACAATGTGCAATCACTCAGACAGGACACAAGGGGGAAAAAAGCATAAAACCAAGCAACTCTAACACAACTAACATAGAAAGAATAACTTCACCCTGTTTAATCCCAAGACTCTTGAGTTACAAATACATAGATGCTTTCACATTTCTGTGGGTATTCTATTTCATCCAGATCACTTAACACTCTGAGGATTACATGGATTCCAACTAGACTGAATATAACATGTATATTTCTGTGTTTTTTTTTTCTAGGAGAGAAGGCCTATTGGAAAGGAAACCATGCGTTTCATAAGCAGCTACTGTATAACACAAATGAGTCATAGCACACACATGCCTTATTATGATTTGGCACTTCTGTTGTGCCACTAAATTACATAAACACTACAGATAGTGATCTGGATCTTCTTGGAAACATATGTTTCATTTACCATGAAATTTATTTGCCCTCAGTGCCAAGTATATTTTGTTTATTGAATATTTTAATACAGTCTTCAAGATGTTGAGGTCAAAGTGTCCATGCTATTGAGATGATAATGCAGAAACAAGTTCAATCTATTGAACAAGTCTTCAACAACAACTAACAACAACTTTATTTAAAAAATTCCAAAGCAAAGAACAGTCTTAAAAGCATTTAAAAACATAATACAAATATTTGTAACAATAGGAGTGATTTTTTTTTACAAATAGCAGTTTAAAAAAAAGCAACTTATATTTTTGAGTATGCCCTTTTTATAAATTACAGGCATTTCTACAGGTATTACATAGAAACCCCAAAGGGGATAAAATAAAAACGTTAAAATTTTCAAATCAGTGTCAAAATACGATGGAAATTTATATAATGAGTGAATAATTTCACACATTAGGCGTACTGGAGTATAAATTGCACATCCAGCCAAGCGATAAAAAAAAAAACTACAACTTATAGTCCGCAGTACTATCTGTTTACGCAGAAAAGACTGCTTTAAGGAGATCTCTGAAAGGCTTAAAGCGCAATATGGTCAGGGATATATACTATATTAAGACCTTAAATAATTGGGTTAGTAAATGGATTTCATTAACATGGGGAAGAGTCAGTGATTTTAAAGGATTTGAAAAGAATTAATCCATCAGGGTTTGGGTTGGATTCTGAATTGAAACTATCCATGCTACCAAGAAATCTGGGTGATTATTTTGCTTCTAAACACCATCAAAACCTTCATATTCTCCATCACTTGTCCTCAATAAGGTCATGGCTAAGATGGCACCTATCCTAGCTGACCTTGCACAATAGGTGGGGCAAAAAGAGCACTAGTTGTCGGCCAATCACAAGTTTCCAAAGTATAATCAATTTTGTGAAGGTGCTTACTATTCCCAGTGCAAAAAAAAATGGAGGCCTATGAAGAATGCACTGATCTCAACCTCCATCAATCACCATTGAGATGAACTTCAACTAGCTTTGTGAGCATTCAGATTCATAAATGGGCAATGCAGCTATAATATAAAATCCATATGAAGTATTTCAGTATCATCCATTTTTTATTGGACAACAGCATTACTATGTATGTGAAGTGACCCTTCATTTCACAGTTTCCGTCCACGGTCACAAGATAGCTCTGACCCTGGCCCTTTCTCCCCGAGCACTCTTAATAGTGCTGGCACTAACATCTAGAGCAATATATTTCCCCTCTCATATATATCCACTACAATCACTAACGATCTACTTTGCCCCTTGGGCTGCAAATAAGCAGATAACGCCAATGACTCGCTGAGTAATAATTTGTGGAGTAGCGGACCTTCATCCTCTTGACCTTGTCTTCAAGTAAGACACCGGGTCTCTCCCATCAATTTTTCTACTTAACTTCCTCCCTGCCAGTCAATGAATGTCACTTGCTCTTTTTCCCCACTCTCATTTCTTGTCAACTCTTCCTTTTCCTCTCCAACTTCTATCAATATAACACAGTGTTTGCCAACCATTGTGCGATGGTCAGGTGTATCGCAGGAATTTAGTCCTATATATTGTAATATTTCCGAAAGAAAAATCTTAATGTTACAAGATTAAGCTTGAACAATTTCAAGATTAAAACAAAATATGACAAACATTAAATCATATGCTCTATAATTATAAGATTTAATTGGTAATATTATGACATTAAAGTCATTTTGGTGTTTATTTTTATGTAACGTGAACTGGCAGTTGTTGGGCTTCACAAATGTTGGAAGTTTTAAGTAGTATTGGAAGTAAAAAAGTAGTAATGTTGCAAGATTTAAGTCATTTTCTTGTTTTTACAATTGTGAACTGCAAGTTGTTCAGTTTCAAGAGCTTTTGGTGACATAAAGTCTGTATGAGCACAACATTACTTTTCCTGCAATATTAGGAGATTTAAGTACTTAATATTGGCAGCAATATCCATTAAATCATCGGATTTCAAAACATTACATCACTTATTTCTACATCACTCGAACCAAAAGTTTTTCGGGGTCCACAGACATCAAGTTTCAGTGACATTAGGTTGTGAAAAATTAGATTTAGTAATATTTTTTTGAGTTTATTTGATTCTTAATGATACAACCTTTATGAGCAGCTTAAGAAAGATTAGGAAACACCGATATCACGTCTTTGGTGCTTAACACTCCTTCCAAATACTGCTTCTTTTCAGATAATGAGACATTTTTTTATCGGGAGTGATGGTGAGGTGACTCATGATGTTTTCGCGTCACATTCCTCCGAGTGGACACAGGTGCAGTCACTTCGCACATGAGGGATTGGCAGCCATCATTGAAATGCTTAACAACACACAGACACACACACACACACACACACACACACACACACACACACACACACACACACACACACTGAAAATGAGAGAAATGTGGCTTGAAAAATAAAAGTCATCGGCTGACTCAGATAGTCAAGAAAGCATTTGCTCAACAATGCTGAAAGAGAAGAAGGCGGTGTGAAGAATGAGTCAAGTTGATTTATCGTCGGTAGGCGAGTGTGCACATTACACTGCGACACCCACATATCCAACATGAAGACCTGCTGTGGGCCGCCTGCTCTCCACGGCAGACTTCTCCTATCTGATGCGTCTCGTTTGAAACTCAGAATAGAATAAAAAACTCTGAGTGAGGATGTACCAACAGTTAAACACAATCTAGCCGGAGCTCCCCTTTCGGAACCGATTCTCTTTTGACAGGGTGAGTTATATAAAAATAGGCAGTTTAGTGTAGAAGTGGTTAGCATGTCCAACTCACAGTTTGGAGATTGACGGTTCAATCCCTGGGGGGTATTGACCTTCCTGTGTGGAGTCTGCATGCTCTCCCAAGTGTCTGAAAGGGTTTTCTTCGGGTTCTCTAGTTTCCTCCTATATCCTAAAAACATGCATGGTAGGCTGCTTAAACGCTTTAATTTGTCCTTATGTATGAGTTTGAATGTGAATGGTTGTTTGTCTCTTTGTGCCCTGTGATTGGCTGGCCACCAATTCAGGGTGTCCCCTGCCTAATGTCCGAAGTTGACTGGGATGCACTCTACAATCTCTGAGATCCTTGTGAAGATAAGCAGAACGAAATGCATATAATGAAGTCATAGACATGAGCTGTAAAGATGTATTGTTCCGAAATTTTGGGGAAAAGGGTTTTGATGAGCCGATTTTAAATCGTCATAAACCATCCCTCTCAATTGGAATAAAATCCTTATTAAAAAGGATTTGATTTGGTCAAAATATTTCCAATGGGTGTGTTAAGCATTTTCATTATGATGCTTTTAATTCAAATTAACGTGACATGTAATTACTGTCAGTGTAGAATGCTGTACTACATACAGAATTCAAGTCAAAAATAACCAGTGCTCACAATGTTGTTATGGCAACTAACTTATGAATGAGAGCATTGACTATCATTCATGATAACTTTCATTTTAATCCTGCAACGGCTCGTTAAGCATCAAATTACAATCTTATCGAATAGCAAAAAATGCCTCTCCTCAGATGTTATTTAATTGGACGCGATCAAAGAAACGTCTTCTAAAACAATAACTAAGAATCCCTTGTGAAACACACAAGCACAAATGCGGCAAGCAACACGACTCTTTCACCTTTCCCGAACATGTAGAAAGAGCTCTATTTTTGTTACTCGCCAAGTCTGCTGCGACAGGTTGTCATGATCTGTGCAGAGGCGGGCTAGACAAGGTGTTGGTAATTCCACTGTTGTGAATAGGAAGGTAACTATGTTACCCCAATAAAAATATCCCCAAAATGTTGATTACTTTTAATTGTATTATTCTTTTTATGTAGTTTTAACACATTTCTACCATTTCTTTTTCCCTAAATACTATTTCTCAGGTCACTGATTGTGCAGTGGTTCATTTCCCTGACTTGGATGTGGGCAGTGTGGGTTCAATTCCCACTAGTCAAGGGCATGGTATGCCTTTCCCCCAATGCCAGATCGACTCCCTGCAACCCTGAAAAGGATAAACACTATTGAAAATGAATGAATGGATCAATCATGTTTGATTCAACTCACGATTATCCAAATTGTAGTCCGTGTGAGCTACAGCTTGGATTATCATGATTAAACTTTTCAAAATTGACTGTCACAAGAATAATGAACTGGACATTTGAACTCAACCACTGGTGGACACACAAATCCATTCATATGTGAAAGGAAAATAATAAAGAAATATCTTAAAAAGAGAGACCTATAAGATGTGTCCTTCTATAGTATTACTCACCCACCCCCCAAAAAACCTGCCTGCTGAGTCCTGCTACATTTGCAGGTTAATTACTGGAGCAGCTCAGCCTGAGCATCTGACCAGCTGCTTTGTCGGCCATTGATCCTGCCAGCTGGATGCCACCATGTGACCCAAACATCTGTTATGTGTGGTCAAGGTATGTGACATTTGACTTGTAAAATCTTATACACACACTCCTTTTAAATATATATATTTTTTAACCCTAATAGTAGCTTTTGCCGACTATTTTCTGCGCTACGCCTTTGCAAAAATCTCAAAGCACACCACCATCTAACAATTTTCTAATTCAAAATAATGTCACCTATATTTGCAATATAAAGTCTTTCTCATCAAAGTTTTATCAACAAGAATGAAGGAACACACACAAGAGTCAATATCTATTTTTTTACACCAACCTTACGTCACCAAAAATAGAATTCCCAGGACCCCAAACAACTTCCGGTTCACATGATGTGAAAATAAGTAGTAATATACAGGCTTTATTCTCGTAATTTTATAACTTTTTGTTCCAACATTACTTCAATCTCTTAATACGTGAAAATCAGTTTTGTTGTTACTTTAAAATGTCTTTGAAATCAAACAATTTAAATTATACATAAAATTAAGCAACAAAATGACTTTAATCTTGTAATATTATGATTTGAATCTTGTAATATGATTTGAATCTTGTAATATGATTTGAATCTTGTAATATTATGATTTGAATCTTGTAATATTATGATTTCAATCTTGTAATATTATGATTTCAATCTTGTAATATTATGATTTGAATCTAACAGCCCTCTTTTTATTCGTTTATTTATCCATTCATTATTTTCTACTGCAACCAAGTTGCTACTGCAACCAAGAAAATTTCCCGAATACAGGATGAAATAAAACTCTAATCTAATCGAATATAATGACAATACCTTTAATTTAAAATATTCCCTTAAACCCTAAGCTCTGGCATGATCTGAAACTATGCAACAAACTATGCAACATCTCTGCATTACTTCACTGAGCCTAACAAATCCAAGCCTAGCATTATTATTTCTGTCCTTATGAATGGGTTATTTTAAAAAACAATGCATTATAATGTCATATTCCCAAATTACAGCACTGGATGTGTTGATGGGCATCTCTTTGGTTCTTAGCTCTTAAATTCCCAACAAGTGATTTCATCTTTCTGAGATTTAATGTGGGATCTGGATTGCAGCAATAATCCTCGGAGAGTTTAATGAAGTGAAATCAATTTTTAATGTGTTTCATTGTATCAAACCATGCTCAGCATGCACGTGGCGTCATATTGGATCAGCTCTCTCAGGGTTGTATTGATGTGTTTTGCCTCAAGGCCATCCTAGCCTTACCTGGCGTAAAACCTGTGTAATTTCCAAAATGAAAGAATAATGTCAACTAATTTTATTCAATATTATATCCCACACTAAGTATACAGCTATTGGAAAAAAAGGTGCTGGTCCATGCAAATAACACAAAGTATGTGATTCACTATTGTATTTGATGAAAGTATACATATTTTTTGTTCTTCCAAGTCTCAATAAGTTTGTACCCATCCTAAAAACTTTCATTGTTCACTATAATTCAACTCAGTGAGCTACTTGTAATCATTCCACAACCATTGTTCTTACTCATAGTGCATGCAGAATCATTAAACTTGACAAGGAAACAACTCAGTAATCAATAATATATAGAAGTGGGACAAATAAGGACAACAATGATCTTGTGTTTTTTTCTTCACATTCATATGTGTGTCGACATCATTTAGGCAAGTTAAAGTATGTTGAATATTGTTAAAAATTCCAAAACACAAATAATAAGCAAAGAACTTCTAATCACACTTTCCTTTCTGCAAATGTTCTGCTGGTCACTGAAAACATACTAGTACTATAAACATTGAAATTTTCAATACTTTAGATAGCCTGCATATATGAACCTTTTTAGTCTAATACAAGAACAACATCAAATGTTCAGTAAGATAAGGCAATAATCAGATGAGTTTTAATGACACAGTCAGAAATTATCAATAAACCAATCCAAAATAAAATGTTATTAATAATATAGGTCTATTTCTTCATCAACCACAAAGAAAGAATTCATTTTTCAACCATTTTTTTTGCAGAGATGCTGTTCTACAGTTCATAGCTGTAGTAATATAATGTGTACATTGCTCTGGGATTTTTACCAATGGTTGTACACAGCATTTCTTGCCACTGTTTTTTTTTAAGCTTTACGGAAATACTTTTCAAGCAGTTAGATGTACAAACATATAACGGAAAGGCCAATTCAATTGTATTTTGGGATCATTCTGCAACGTTTTGAAAGCCAACCCAAAACTTGGATCTTTAAGTTTTTATCAGAACTCATCCAAACTTAAAGGTTCTTCATGATGATCCTTCAATGTCCTCTGCTGTGTTGAGTTATTTGATCTCATTAGAACACCGCAGGTCACATAACAAGCGCCTTTAATCAGGCCTGATCTGTATACAAGCCAGTTGCAAACAGAAGTTGCAACGCTAATAACATTCCCTGGGCATTCGGACCAATAACTTTCTGCAATGTTAACACATTGAAACAACTCTTAGACAAATGACGTCATTTGACCCAGACATTCTGCTTTACATTGAAAAACACTTTCTTTATATCTTTGTAATCAATTCAACACTTTTTGGGAAACATTTTTCCTATTAATAAAAGTTAAAATAATCTACAAATTGATATTATGATAAAATAATATATATGTATCATAACAATAAAGAAAGTGGAGTAAAAGTAATAAAAATAGAAAATTAAGTCATAGTAAAAAGGCACCAGGACCCATTCAGGGCCTTAAATCTGTTCTATTCTATAGGTGGAATGCAAAAATATGAAAAATGAAAGCCTAAATACAATAGAAGCATGGATAGACCATTAATTACCTTAATGTTCACAGTGGGCAATAACTAAATCTGACTGACTTTTAAATTCGGAATGCAGATGCTGTGGAATCAGCGTGATCTTCAGCAGTTGGTTGTCATGGTGATTACAAGCTAAAATGTAGAGGGGTGTTTGTGTGCGTAGTAGAAAAAAATAGAAAATGGTACTTTGATTACGGCTCATATGAGCAAGAAACTAATAGTCAACCACTGCTTGCAAGAATTTGTGTAAATGGTCATGTTTCGATGATGGTATTTGCTGTCCAATTAATTTTAAATGGGAGAATATGAATGAATGAATGAAAGTTCTCCCTGTCAAAATGGTTCACACATCTAGCACATTAATAGTGAGTGAACAACCGCTTATATAAATAAAGTTGACATTTAAAATGAATATAGTACATCTGTTTGAGTCATAACGAATAAAACTAGAATTCTGTGATTGCAGCATTTTCTATGAAATACAAGCATGTTACATGTTTTGGGGATATTTTGCTATCTGTACAGTCACATGTCGATAATTTAAGACGGTAAATGTAGTCAAAAAAAAGCAATTTCAGTCACTATATCTTAATAATAATAATATAAACGTTTTGAATAAAATTGTGGTACTGGAGTAATTAGAATTTTAAGCAGGCTTTCTGTATTTTCTTTATATAAAGGCAAGAGAGTTTCAGAAGCGAAAAAACACAGTCAAAGCAGAGTGGGTCAAAGAAAGCAAACAAAGCGAGATTGGTAGGTTATAGGAGGTCAAAACATGCTGAGAACACAAAAAGTTTGAATTTAGAGGAGCCGACAAATTTCTTTGTAGTTTTCATTTTCCTTTTTTTACAGCCAGTTTCCTGCCTTTATTCTTGAGAGGCCCTTCCCTAACTTTTTAAGACAGTCAACAAACTACTTCTTTTTAGCACCTACCTTATAAAAACATTTTTATCTATACATCAGAAACTCAATAGTCATAGAATGAAATGTAAAAGGTTTATGGTCAGAGTCAAGTTGATGAGGCAAGAAAAAATGATTGTTTTTGTATATTTTGATATGTTGAATATATTGTGTACATTTATGCCTGTACCAAAATTATAGGACAGTGCAGAGTATTAACACTTTATTTTAAATATGGATGAACACCAAAATCAAGTTATTTTTCTTTTGTTAATAAGCAACATAAATCACAATGCGCATAAATTACAGTCCATAGTCACAGGGGTGCTGGAGCCTATCATCTCTTTTGGCAAATCTCTTTGCTGAGAGTTCCAACCTTCTTTAGTACATCGTATCAAAAACATTAATATTTTTTATCTAACATAGCTCTCACTTTCTCGTTTCAGATTCATCAGTGCTTATCACTCACTTTCCTCTTTTGTGCCATATAAAATCAATGTGTCCCATTAATACTAGTGCACAAGGGTGCACTATTAAAAATCCAAGAGCGGCATTCATCCAAGCTATTTGGACCACAACCCGAACCCTACACATCCTAGCCTACACAGGTTCACACAAGCAAAAACCAAAGCCAACTCATATTTCACAGTCTCACATACACAATGATCGATGCCAAGTAAAGTATGACTTATGGCCGATCTTGTCTGATTTTGAAATGCGACTTAGCAACTGCGGGAGTATTGAGTACTGAAATCCATAATACGTCATAATGCAGTCATTCATTCAGCCATTGAATTGTCCGGTTTGGTGGCCTCAGTATTACATCTCCGCTTTTTACAGATATAGTTCTGTTAGCTTCAGCAATCTCCAACTCTTACTTGCATGATTCTCAACCAAGTGTTAAGCGGTTGGGATGAGAACACTTTCAAATTCGATGCTTTGGTCCACTGTCGGAAAAAGGTGGCATGCCTTGTCAGAGTCAGGGATGAGGTCTTCTCCCAAGTGGAGGAATTTAAGTATCTCAGGGTCTTATTCACGAGTGAGGGAGGAATAGAGTGCGAGATTGACAGGCAGATTGGTGCAGCATCTGAAGTGATATGGACTCTTTTTTAAGGAACTGAGTCAAAACACGAAGGTCTCCATTTACTGGTCATTCTACGTTCCTGCAGTCAACTGTGGTCACGAGCTGTGAGTCATGACCAAAATTACAAGATCCAGGCTACAAGCAACTGAAATGAATTGTCCAAATGTCCAAATTCTCCCTTATAAATAAGATGAGAAACTCAGTCATCCCCAAAGGCCTTGTTTTATTCGGATCGAGAGGAGCAAGATGAGTTTGCTCGGGCATCGGATTAAGATGTCTCCTGAGGCCAGGACACGTTAGGGAGACTATGGCCCGGGAACGCCTTGGAATCTTCCCGGAAGATCTAGGCTTTGAAACAGAAGCTGTTGCTCCTGCGACCCGACCTCCGATAAGCGGAAGAAGACGATGAAGAAGAAGACTTAGGAACAGCTGGGGGCCACAAATTGAGAGTCAGTATTGTATCGATGTAATGTAGCTCTAAAATTATTTTTAGAATACCAACACATCTACACTTGAAGACAATGCCTTATGAAAATGTGCTTTTATTCTAAACACTGGACATTGATAACAGCTAACTTCAGGAGTATGACTTTGAACTAAACCCCTAATGGGTTGCCAACTTCATAGATTCTTTTACTTCCACATGTATTTTTTTTACTTTTACTGTGTGTCGTGACCACAAAGCAAGGTTTATTTCTTCCACCACAGTACAAACCACACCACAGGCTGTGATCTGTAAGCATATACTGTCCTAAAAAACTCCTCATTGAAGGTTTGCCCAACTTGGTGACTCATTCTGTTAAATGTTGCTAACTGGCACAAGGGAGAACAAGGCAAGTTGTTTTAGACTTCACACAGTTGTCTTAGTCATTTGAACTTTTGTATTCTTATTTGCTACATTATGAATCATGCACAATAATGGGTCCTAATGGGTCATCCACTAATATTATTTATATCTACATGTCAGTAGGAGGTTGTGCAGTTTTGGAAATTCGCCTTATCTAAACCAAACCTAGAAACAACATAAAAAAGTATATAAAGTATATAAAAAATGAAAACTATTCACCAAGGATGCTTACTATTTAAAGCCAAATCACATTGTCTATTGTTATTTTTGTGTTGGGCATCTATCGCAATTGAGGCTCTAGAAATGGTCATTCACTGAATGACACAATGATATCTGTCATAAGCCTTCATTCATATTCATAATAACATTACTATGACACACTTATGACAATGCCTTGAGATAGATGTTTACAATCAATTAAAACACTTTATTTCTTCACTTTGAGCAAAACATTTTACAGTAAATGACGCACACAACAAGGCAATTGGACCGTTTCATCATTTCTGTACATTACATGTGCGAGACGAAATTTCCGCTCTATCACAAAATCATATGATAGGTTAATGTTACGGACACATACTGATGTATTTCCTTCTTGTTATCACACTCAACATACCGGGATTCCCCTGCCAACTCCCTCCCTCTGATGGTATTGAACCTTCAGTTAGTCGAGAGACTGGTCAGTTTGACTTTGCAGAAATTCTGTTTTGTGCTTTGAATCACTGCCAGACAGCCTGCCTTGATCGATGCACAAAGGCTTAGAAGAAGTGAAGAGGAGCTGGCACCAGTGAGCCACATTGAGTTTCAATTGACAAGTGCTGAGTTTGTAGGTGTTTCTCCGGCGTGGGCAGGTGGCTGAGCCTCCGAGACCTCTCCGCGCAATATGTTGGACTAGCTCAGCTCAATAAATAGCTAGCGTCACATGAAACCAATAAAACTATTATTTAGTACACTTTGAAATATCTAGTGCACTGAGGCCCTGAGTGCCTCCCAGTGAGCTGAATACAAAATATATAAGGTATTTAATCTCAAAAACCATAAATTGTACAGTCAGGCTTGCTTTTTTGTGCCCTTATGATAGCTGGATCATCTACTATTTTAAGTATGGCATTGTAGCAGCATGACTTGCATAATAATCATTTTTAACAGTTCTTTTACTGCTCACTATTATTGGATGGAGCTGTTTTATGCTGTAGACTGTAGAGGTTCAGTTGCCTGACTTCGGTAGTGGCAGGTTGGTCTCGATTCCCGCTGGTGGTGGTATGATTGTGAGTGCCAATGGTCGTTTGTCTCTCTGTGTCTTACAGATGACTGGCAACCAGTCTAGGGTGTAGTCTGCTTTCACCCAAAGTCAGATGGGATAGGCTCTGGGAAACCCTGCAACCAGTGTGGAAGATGAATGAATGAATGTATGGATAGTATTGGATGGAGTAGTGTTGAAGGTTTTATGTACAGAATGCTGTTCTTTCTTCGAACTATTTATCTGGGTCAGGACCCAGCACTGACTTGGACTATTTATGGTGCTAAATACAGAAGCTACAAGTCAGAGTGAATGGTTTGGGACCCCTTACAATCGGTCTGTAAGAAATCGAGCAGTAGTCTAGCAAACCATGTTTGTGTCTGTAAGATCTTTTCTACACTCGACATGCACATGCCTTGGGATTATGTACAACTACTGTAAATGGTGAGCTCCATTTAAAAACAAAGTTTTGCAGTCAAACCCTATTTGGTAAACAGCTTTCAAAACAAAACCACAAGATGCCGTGATCCCTGGTCGTCAGTTATTCCGAAAGCATTCTGAATAAAGAAGGAACAGGGCTTTTAAAAAGTAAATATAGAGGCAGAGTTTGATGCGCATGTAAGTACCCGCAGGGTGTTTGTGAAGATGTACATCCGGTGAATATGGAATGGCAGAAGAAAATCTACTGAAACAAGACCGTTTTAGATGAATACAAACAGTCCAGTACAATTTCCTGGACATTTTTATTTTAAGGGGTTAATGAAGTTTTGAAAGTTATGCAAAGAGTTCAATACTATTTAAAAAATATACATCTTCTGTAGTGTTACTTTAGGCTGTAGCCAACTTATATTTCCATTAATTTATTCATTTGAATTCCATTAATTTAGTGTCTATTAACACGATATTTACATCTATATAAATTACCAAAAATACTCACTAATCTGATAGGTTAAGTGTATCGAGTGTCAAACGTTTTAACCATAAACAGCAACAAAAATGACAAAATAAAAACTGTTAAATTGCTACCCACTTTATTTACCAATGTCCTTGAATGGGTTAAAGTTAAAGTTTTTCCATTCAAGAATACCCAGCAGAAAAATACGTTGATCATCAATTGTAGCAGAAAACACTTTGGTAATGTTTGTGAAACTCTGCATTGATGTAAGGACAAAATTATCAATTGTTTTTTCCAATCCATGAAAAGAAACATCAGAAATGGATTCCGCATGTGTAGAAATACACTTCTTGGGTCATGCCATACCATCATCAAGATACAGGTATCATATTAAGAAGAGGTTACTTCTACAAAGCACTGGAATCTGTTTGTTCTGGTGTATATATATCCATGTCTTTAAATAAATAATGTAAACTGCAATATTTGAAAAGGGAGCAGAATTCAGTGTCTATTGTTATGGGCTGGAAATGTATTGCTTTTAGCTTTTTTAAAGTCACTTCTCATTTAAACATCCCCCTTTAAAAAACGAAACAATTAGATTCAGAACATAAAATGTATTTTAAGGGTTTTGTGAGTGCTTGCAGTTGGCTGGAAGCACTCTTGTTATTCTTTTTAGTGAGTTGCAGCATTATTTGTAATACAGGCATCCATATAATAGAGCGATAACTAAACTCACTGAACTGTGTAAAATGCACATGATTGAACCGGTTCACACTTGGATGTCTTTTCTGCCCACATGGCGGAAACATCTAAGGAATTTCAATGTGTATTCAAAGGTGATTTATAATTAACTATTGACGCAAAGCAGGGAGTCCTGCCTCATGTGATGTGATAGTTGTGCTGAAATGTACGCATCATCATCTTTACCAATTAAGACACAATACAATTTAAACCATTTCCCACCAGTATGGCCATTTAGCCATTTGCAACAGCAGGGTTACTGTTGTCACCACAGGTTATTTTGATAAATAAGGATAAAACCTTTTTTTATTTCTTTTACAAAAATGTTCTTCTTCCTAAAAGACATCTCAAGGAGTGGGTAGGAAAGATAAGACCAGATCCATTTATTCAAAAACATGGAACAATGTCCTGAAGAAGACTTTATAATAGCTATGCGCCTAAACAAAAATATTTTGAGTATATTGGAGGGTAATTCAACACATGTCCGAGTCAAAATCTACCAAGTACAAAAGCAGAATTTAGTTTTCCATCTGGTTAATTGCCTGCCATCTATTATCAGACTGTAGTGTATTGTTGAATTCTATAGGACAATTGGGAACAGATAAAATATGATTCGGTGGGGGACACCCTGAATCGGTAGCCAGCCAATTGCAGG
The DNA here is from genome assembly GCF_051989575.1 of Stigmatopora nigra. Taxonomy (NCBI): domain Eukaryota; kingdom Metazoa; phylum Chordata; class Actinopteri; order Syngnathiformes; family Syngnathidae; genus Stigmatopora; species Stigmatopora nigra. The sequence continues at coordinate 9,243,108 of NC_135522.1, forward strand.
GCACGAGAAGACAGACAACCATTCACTCTCACATTCATACCAAGGGGCCATTTACAGTCTCCAATCAGCCTACCTTGCATGTTTTTTGAATGTGGGGGAAAACCGGAGTATCCAGAGAAAACCCAGGTAGCCCCGGGGAGAACATGATCCATAAAGGTGAACTAAACTGGATTTCAACCCAGAACCCCATAATTGCGAGGTCTATTCGTCGGCTGGTGCGACTTATACCAGGTGTAATTTATAGTCCAGAAGATACAATATTTAAAACTCAAAAATGCAAAGGTGGTTAAATCGTTGTCATTTAATGAGGGATGAGCAGATATAAGTTTCTTTGGAAAACAAGCAGAATCCAATATGGCATGAACAATATTATCAGCTCAATGCCTTGTAAGGACATAAAGTAATAGGCAAGGGAGGTTTTAATGGAGTCTTCCTTCCAGGCCATCGGGAAGGTCAAGAGACTTAAGAGACATTTTGAGCAATACCAGCTCAACTACTCCAACTAAAAGCCACAGAGGGAAATGTACATACTGTATTTGGGAGGACTCATCTGCCAGTGAAATAAAATTTGCTAAGAGGTGACGACACATATGACTGATCATGTTGTGAACAAATGTGCTCTCAATAAGCACCCTAATATTTGCATTACTAGAACTAAATGTAAAGCTGATTGTGTCCAAAACCACTATACAGTATAGTATAGAAGAAAAGTATTTTTTTAAACTCAATGATGAAACAACATTTGCAAATTTCACTTAACAAGCATTTACAGCCTGGAGCGATTAAGCCCAGAAAATAACACATTAGTTTCAGCGTTTTAAAAGGCTTTACCGGCTTTATTGCCGACCATCTTCAAGTGCATTGCAAAATTCTGTTGCACACAAAATCACCACTTAACATTTGCTATACAAAAAAGGATTTGTAAGTTTTAAATTACTGATATTAATTGAGCAATGTTGAAGGCATTTTACCCTTTGATTTCATTTCACATGCTTTCACAATATGTTGCCATGTATCAAAGATGCAGGATGAACATCGCAAACACAGCAACACAATTTTGTATATTTCAACCTATCTCTTCAAATCAGTTCATTGAAAGGTTGGCGCTCTCTATATAAGTGCCCTCTAAACTACTTATCCCACTGATCCGATGGAATATGCAGAGTTTGATGTTATTACAATTGGAGGAAACAGTGAAAGCTTATCGTGGTAGCAGTGTTGAACAAAAAAGAAAGCTAGTTTGTTTTTTTTCAGTTTATTTTATCTTATCTTTAACTGACATTTTATTAATTTATTTCTGACTATGTATAAATAATATTAATCAATTATGAATGTATAATATTTGCTAATATTGATGTCATTTGCCCTTCAAGGGGTCATAGGTCTTTAAGTGTCAGCTTTTTTTAATAGAGGTCAACTCTAATGACCACTGTACCTGAAAAGTTAAAGGAGCATGTTTGTAAAGCTGCAAATAGTACTGCAACCAGTATATAGATATTAAAGCGCACTATATTTATTCCTTTGTGGGTTGCCAGATTCATGCTTTGCAATGGACAATCATGCTGCATTCAATAAATCAAACCCTGTGCAAAACAATCATTGCTGCACAAATAAGTCTATTTTTCTGGCATATTATTCTACAACAAGAATTTGGTTTACCTGTTGCATTTACCAGCCACAATGTTGGTTCATCCATTTTATGAAAACAGAATACTTGATAGGATATGAGTGGGAAAGGGCCAAAGTTATTTTTTCACTCGCCATTTTGAAGTCAACATACAGTTTAAAAAACATGAAAAGTGATAGAGTGATTGAAAGTGCAAATGAAATATTCAGCAGAAGGGACGTCTATTTTTGGTCACAAGTGGGGGTGGCTGGGGGCGTGGTTCTGTTATATTATTGATGTTGCTCTGTGAGTGGGGGGGTGTTCACTGATTTATCGCCTGAGAGAACAGCTGAACTTGTGGTGTTCTGCAGGGAGCCCCCATTGCATTAACAAGACAAAAATTGGGTAATAACAATTCTTAGCCACAAAATTGTTCAGTATCACTTTTCCAGCCAGTTGGCCAAGAGCAGAAGAATAAAAGGCAAGTGGGTAAGGTGTAACAGGAAAAAATTGCCTTTGTGCTTTAGCGGCCTAAACCTTTTTAGGGTTCAAAACGACTAATCGCAGAAGCATCAATAAGCTATGTATTTTCCACACAGCAGTTATTTGTGTAATTTGTAAATTCGACTAGGTCTTGGTGTTTAAATTAGACCGATTAAGGGTTCATTACATCATACAAGTGCAGTAACTGAGATATACAGTTGACCCTCAATAAATGAACACAATAAGTCCCACGACCAAGCTTGTATCATAAATTTCTCCATGTCATAAATATTTGTTTACGTAACAAATAATCTAATGGTTCATGAGAATTGACTGTCTAAAAAGGACGGATAATCGTGTCCCTTTGCAGAAAAAAACAAGGAATATAGCAGAAGCATAACTACAGGATACTAAAATCCATTATTGCTCAAATTGGTAAAGCCACTGTGTACTATTTTAATTTTGGTGCTACAATATTGCAATATTTGCTCTATGCTGCATCATCAATTCCGGTGAAAATGCTTCAGGTAATAAACTTCATCATGCAAAATGAAAAAGGAGCCAAATGACTCAAATATAACAATAGCTTACGTTTAACTGAGCACCATTTTATTTATTTATTTTAATTGATTGGCATTAACAACACTTTTAGACAACATGCTATGAATGCACCAATCTTTAGTTCATGGTTAAATCTAACGCATACAACGGATGCCTTTGAAGCTGCTATTACACAGTATACTGCCGTTAAAATAGGTCAGTGTAAAACTTTTTCTTATTTAATTCTGAGTAAGGACACTCTTTCTTCCGTGTGACACACTCTCTTTCATCTTGTTTGACTTCCACGCATGAATGACAGACAGAAAGATCTGAAAGACATATCGACATTCGACATCACATCATCCTTCTCAGAGTGGTGTCTTTAGTCCTAACACTGCAATTGAGTTCAAGGCCAGACAACCTCGAGCGAGACGTGCTTATTCAATGGAATTGATGCTCTCAATACCTATGGATACTGATTGATGAGTAGCAGACTGTCACCGGATGTGACTTAAACCATAAGCGCAAAGAGGATCTGATAGCTTTGGCTAAAGCACATCTTTGACAAATGAAGTACATAATCTAGTATAAATCTGCCTGACTAAGCTGCTCCATTTCTGACTTTGCTCTCTAGCCCCGTAAAGATGAGTTTCAAATAAATGTTGAAGATTGATTATTAACTGTTTCACTGCCAATAAGAAAATACCAAGTGAGTGATGAGATCATAAATGGCTTCCACTTTGTTTTCCACTTGTTTATTTTGGGAACTGGTATTGTACTATGTAAACTCACATAGGTGGCACATATGTTTTTCCACTCGTTCTGGTTTTGGATTAAATCATTATCTTTACTAGTATCATGAGGCGATTACTTAACTCCACATCCAACATCCGCAGGATGGCACTGGTTCTGCAGCAAGAAGTTTTATTTACTTTAAATAGTTTAATGATTCCTCCTAGTACGATATCCAGAACATGGAGGAGATTTCAGGAGACTAGTGGTTTATTCTTAGAGAGCTGGACAGGGCCATCAAAGGTCATCATCTCATTACCAGTACCGTTACCTGCTTCTTTGTGCAAGGCAGAACAGGCTGAGCACTACTCATGCCCTACAGATTGACCTCCAGAGCGCCACTGGTGTGAATGTCTCTACCCAAGCCGCCAGGAACAGACTTCATACAGGTGTCCCTGAGGCCTTGACAACCTGGTGGGCCTTGTGCTCATTGCCCAGCCCCTTAGAACTTGACTGTCCTTTTCACGGACGTGAGTGGGTTCACTCTGAGAACCGTGATAGACGTGAACAAATCTGGAGAAGTCGTTCATCATGACAGGTTTGGTGGTGGGTCAGTGATAGTCTGGGGAGGCATACCCATGAAGGGATGCACAGACCTCTACTGCCTAGGAAATTGTGCGCTGACTGCCATAAGGTATCAAGATGAAATCCTTGAACCCATTTTCAAACCCTACATTGGTGCAGTAGGTCCTGATTTTCTCCTAAGGTATTTGAATGGCTTTCATGATCCCCTTATTTAAACCCAATAGAATATCTGTTCAACATTATCTTTCAGGCCACTAGGCGCATCCTAGGTTGCTCCTCAGACTTTACAATAGCTCAGAGATACCATCACACAAAAACCTTGGCGGAAATTGAATTGAACTTAATGTTTTTATTGTCATTATACAAGTACAATGCCATAAGACACCATATGTTGTCTCATTAGGAGCATTCCATAACATTGTCAAGCATGCATACAAGCTCATGGGGGGCCAAAGAAGATACAGAAAAACCTTCTAAGTTGGAAATTAAAAAGCAAAGATTACAGATATTGACACCAAACGTGTGAGAGATGGTTTCCATTAGCCATCGAAAGAAAAGACTTGAATTCATTCATCTGTTTTCCAACAATCAGATATGTGAATGTATAAAAAGCTCATAAGCAGTGTTTCCCTGAATTTTAAAGTGCCCCCTCCTCCTCCTCTGAGTTATATTGGAATAAATTCTGACGGACTCTATCATCTGCTACGTGTGTGGGAGTGTTGGAATCTTAATAAGTTAGGCAAGGCATAACTTTTTTTTCCCCCATCTACTTTTCTCTCGTGCCAGGCTCGAGCCAGCATGATTGCTTCAGTGTTCCGTCTCTCCTGCGGAGAAGGTGCCAGACAGAAACCTTGAGCAAGTCACTCACTTTCCTTTGTGTTGCTAAGCAAGAGCACATCCCTTCATTAAACGGCAACTCTTGACAGCCGTTCATGCCTCCACAGCATCTCCGACAGCACAGTGCATCCATCACTAGATGCTTAGCACAGTAGGAAAATAATGCCGCAAACATATAGAATTTAAACACTTCCTTATTGGAACTAACAACTAACACAATGCAGACATTGCTCGAATGATGGACTGAATAATAAAATAAACAGCATTTGATAGACTTGGGTTTGGTTGAATTACCATTAATTTGATATTTCATCACTCCCACGATGCTTGAAAATCTTTTGTATTTGTGCTTGATACACATCACATTAATACATATTTTTTGGCCATTTATTGAACAATCTCCTGCAAAAATATGAATTAATGCTTCATTTTCCACATCCAACCAAATTTGATGCAACAAGTTGGTTAAAGGGTAATCATCATATAAAAATAGTACAATTTTTTTTTTAATTGTGAAGAAAAATAAATTGCTAAATTAATGGGTTTTTCTCTGGTTACTCCCACAAACCAAAAAAACATCCATGGTAGGCTAGTTGAACAGAAACAAGTTGTTTAACACTAACCTACCCTAGAAATGAGAGTGAAATTGCATGGGCATCTATTGAGGGTGTTGCCCAAAGTTAGCCGTGATAGTTAATTTGTACAAGTGCTATAAAACCCCATCAAATCTAAAACGCATGTTGATTTGAAAATCATCATGTAGCATCCAGCCTGCCCTTGAGTTCATTTGATAAAACAAGCAAAGAGAAATCAATGTATGACAGACATGAGAAGCTCAGTGGAACTCTAATTTGGCGAGTTGATCACATCAGAAATGTACATTGCAAACCTTTATTGATTGATACAACTGTGTACTTGCATGTTTTATCTTACATTAATTATTTAAACGTTCAATGTGAGGTTCTCTGCTTTCTACAAGTTTAAAGCATTTCCCCCAAAGGTTGAAACTGCCCAAAGGAAAAAGTCAACTTACCGTATAAACAGTAGCAGAAGCAGAAAGGTCAAGTGTATAAAACTCACCATGCACTAGAGAGGTAAAAAGATTTTGGTTTCTCATTATACTAGCATCAGATTAAATGTGAGGATTTAAATCTAAATGAGTGAGTCCCCTAAAATACATCTTGGCATACCACAGTCTCAGCCATATGAAAGTGTGTATTTTCTCATTTTCCATGATTTAAGGAAAACAAACTCACCTAATGAGGGTGATTCTGGAGTTAGTCCAGGACTGGGCAAACTGGTCCTCGAGAGCCACTGTGGCTGCATGTTTTTGTTCCAACCGACCAATCAGGCACAGACACTATGACCAATGAGATTTCTGCAAAAAAACAAGGAGCACCTGACGGCAATTCACTGATTTCACTTGTAGGACACCAGATTGGTGACAGTGTCCTCTTTAAGGGTTGGAATGACTGCAGCCCTTTGTCAAATAGTTTTCCCACCCCTGAGTTAGTCAATGCATTATATCAATCACAACTTATGCAGAAAAAAAACACAATTACATCACAATCCTTTAATAAATAAAACCCAAAGAAAGAAATCAGCCCATTGAAATATAATAACTCTACATAGTCAGGCCCGATTAGGGCTCAAACCCTCAACCCCTGAACCGTGAGGCTGGCACTCTAACCACTCAGTCACTGGGCTACTTACTATTATCATTAAATTATTACATATTGTAATGATTTCTACCCTGAAGAAAACTCATACAGATTTAAAACTATTGAAAATATACAATATAATAATGTATCTAACAATTTGCCTCTGGATAGTTGAAACTGATGACATAATGAAAGAGACCGATCCTTAGTTCATAGTCCATAGTTGTCTTTATTGCTGGATTTTTACTTTTATTGAAGATGAATGTTGAGTCCTGTCATCAGAATGTACTATAGTGGTATTAAATCAAGAGATAAAAAATTACCATCATATCCGTTAACAACATCATTGATTTTTACAACTCTTTATAGCATGATGTCTGCTGGAGTGAAATGCACGATACTGACATTGAGTCATAAGATTAATCTTTTGAACTAAACATGAAAATACATATATAGTAAACCAATTGAGTGTAGCCAAATGTCTCCCCTGATCATAACATCAGCTGCAGCAGTAAAAACAACTCAAGCAATATGTGAGATAACAACTATTGATTCCCAGTGTTTTAGAATACATTCCTACCTTGTTTGAGTGAATTCTAATGGCAAGAACACGTGGTTGCTGTCACAGCTGTAACATCGCATCACAACAGTAATTCCTGCAATGTGTTTAAGTATGTGACCACCAGTCACCTGTACTAGATTAGTATTGCTTTTTGTCACATTGCGTTGTGTTTTGTTGTCATTCATTTGAAAAAGAAAAAAGCACGTGACCATAAAAATATTACTTGTCCCAACACATCTAAGTCCAGGTGTCCAGTTGGGTGTTTCCCATACCGGGAGTTGAACCCGGGCCACCTGGGTGAAAACCAGGAATCCTGACCGCTAGACCATATGGGATATTTCATGGAAGGTTGATCCAGATCAAGTAGAAGCATGAAGCTAAGATGATAGACTCAATAAATAACCACATCAGTAGCAACAGACATCTATTTGGTTAAAACTGGAATATTTTCTTGTGGCAAACAATTAGCGTTTGGTTCCAGAAAGTAGAGAGGTCCAATTTTTCTGAAGCCAGACATCTAATTCAAAGCTTCCCTTACCGGGAGTCGAACCCGGGCCACCTGGGTGAAAGCCAGGAATCCTTACCGCTAGACCATATGGGATATTTCTAAAAAAAAAAAAACTGATTCAGATCAAGTAGAAGTATGAAGCTTGGATGATAGACTCATTAAATTACCAATTTTAGCAACAGACATTTACACAGTTAGTACCGGGAAAGGCTTGTGGCAAACAACAGGGTTTTGTTTCTGGATGTTATAGAAGTTAAAGTACCCTGAATCCTCGTATCAACTTTTCCCATACCGGGAGTCGAACCCGGGCCACCTGGGTGAAAACCAGGAATCCTAACCGCTAGACCATATGGGACATTTTGTTAAACACTGATCCAGATTGCACACAACTTTTAATCTTGAATCTGATGGTTATCTCATTATATTAGCACATCATTACCAACAGATATCTACTTGATTAGAACTGGGAAAAGCTTGTGGTAAATGATAAAGATTTGCACTCTTAAATTACAGAAGTTCAATAGTGCTCTGTCCAGACATCCAATTTAAAAGTTTCCCATACCGGGAGTTGAACCCGGGCCACCTGGGTGAAAACCAGGAATCCTGACCGCTAGACCATATGGGACACATTTACCTACGAAAAGAAATGCGAAACTTCCATGTGAAATTCAGCAAATGAGCAATAGAAATCTATACTTAATTAGAAGTGGGAAGGGCTCATGAAATAATGTAAGTTCACCACTTCTTAGTTCAGATATGAGATGCCATCATCTACAAGAAAATGGTCGGAGACTGGAATCAGTCTACCACAATTTTAAGACGAATACTGAAGCTTTCCATCCAAATTCGGACCACTGTATAGGACACTTACAAAAATTATGATCAGATCAAGTAGAAGCCTGAAGCTTTCTGAATTGTACTTGGTCTTACATCATCCCCATTGCTCTTGAATAAGAAATTATTTTTGTAATCCACCTCTGGACCAAATATGGTCTTCCTGATCATTATGAAGATGGGAAACAATTCTTTAAAGATAAGGGCACTAAATTAATCTTTCATTTTAGCCTAATTTCTTCCATCATTTAAAATGAAATTTTAAATAAACCACTCTTGACTGCAGATAATGCAGTTACATCACATATAGTATATAACTATGACAGGCAGATAGAAAGATAGATAGACACTAGATAGAAAGACCTTTCTCGGTTGAAAAACTTTTTAGAGAAGAAAGAATAGTAAGACAATAGTGGTGGAACAGCTAGTAATGAAATTTGATAAGGGATAAGTTATTGTTAAGGCACTGAACAGGAGGAGGGAAAAGGAATTTGGGGGAAGCCAGAAGGAACTGCATAGTGTCTTTGTAGATCTAGATAATACCTCTGACTGTGTGCTTGGGGAAATGAACTATGATACTGCACGAGGAAGCCAGAACTGCCAAAGAAATGCAGTAGAAAAAAGTTTTTGGTGTCTCATAGTTGAGACTGAGGTGTTGAATATGGATGTGCTACTCCAGGGATCACTTCTCAGCTCTTTCTGCACTGCATTAGTTATTAGGAGGCTACCATATGAAGAAGACCCCATGGATTATGATGTTCACAGATGACGTTGTATGGATGAGTAGAGGTTTGGAATGGAGAGGAATACAATTTGCTCATCACAACTTCATTCTTTTACATTTAATTAACACCTTGGTATGACACAGATTAATCTTGATCTTTGGATTTCAAAACCTTTAGTTGTGAAAAGATATTTCCTCTCAGGAAAATGTTGGTATGTTGTGTTTCAGTTTTTAAAGACAAATTAATCCATAGTTTACAACACAATCACATTAAAGGACTTGTAGTAGTAATTTATTAATCTGTATCCATAACAAAACTTGTATCAGTATCCGTGAAACACTAGTAAATATCCATCTTTAACTGTCAAAACAAAACAACTCACAAATGGTCAATAAAATACTGTTCACTAACAATGTAAGCTATCCTCCAAGTGGGGACAGTCATTTAAAAAAAGTGATAGCAGGTATTTTCTCTATAAATGGCTATACCTTTGAGCTTTCAACCACAGGTTGAATTGATGCTCCTATTAGGTGTTCCTGCATTGAAATGAAGTCATTACGCAATGTGACAGGTACAGTATATGACCCATTTAGATGTGGATGATGGAACCCATCCATGATACACTAAGTGTTACCAAAGCACCTCCCTCAAACACATTGAAATCTATTTGTTAATCATTCTTTTTATGCTCACCATTCCTCTTCATTAATACAGATATTCTAATGTAACTGACCTAATATATTGTCATTGTTTATTGAATGTTCTGATATTATGATTCAGGTTTAACTGAAAAATCTGTGCTGAATGAACAAAAGAGTAAAAATGTTTCTGGATAAGGGATGCCCTGAATATTTTTTGGAGGGCAATGGCAAGTACTTGGAAATTCACCTGACTATACAGCAACAGATATATAAAAAAATATGAAGATATAGAAAAAAATATTGTTGACAACATAAAAAAGTAGATAAATAAATCATTTTTAAAAACTCAAATGACAATATTAAACATCTGATCTAATTTTAATGCAGGGTAAAATTGGCATCAATGACAGTGAAAAAGCAATTAATCTCTCTGTTAATTATTTTAAGATGGTCTGCAGGTTAGGTTTGTTGAAATGTGCCCTAGGTATGATTATGAGCTTGATTGGTTGTTCAGAAATTGAATGAGATAGGCTCCAGCACCCCCATAAGGACATGCAGAAGAGTAGATGAATAATTTATATATGGACAACAGGGCACAATGGTTTGAACGAATTGAGCTTGCTTTGATCTGGAAATTACCAATTCTCGACAATAAGGATCAAGAGGTTAAGGTTGATGCAGCGTTAGTTAGTGTGCATGTGCATGAGGCGCGGGAGCTGTCCTTTGTGCTGAAACTCAACTTCTGGATGTGTTCTTTGTGAGGCGTGTGTTGGAACAGAGAGAGCGAAAGAGTGGGAACGAGTCAAAGAGAGGGAGGGAAAGGGAGAGTGACAGAGATAGAGGGAGAGAGAGAGAGATAGAGAGAGAGAGAGAGAGAGAGAGAGAGAGAGAGAGAGAGAGAGAGAGAGAGAGAGAGAGAGAGAGAGAGAGAGAGAGAGAGAGAGAGAGAGAGGGGGGGGGGTGAAATATACAGAGGGAAGATCTTTCAGTGGAGAGATGAGAGAGATAAAAAGAGAGGGAGGGAGTGAGATATAGAGTGAGAGATAGATAGAGAGAGAGAGAGAGAGAGAGAGAGAGAGAGAGAGAGAGAGAGAGAGAGAGAGAGAGAGAGAGGGGGGAGGAGGAGGGAGAGAGATAAAAATAATGAGATATCCTTCACTCAGTGAAATAAAAAACAGTTGGGTGTCTTAGTTTCCTGCCATGCACAAACAATGATCAACCTTGATAGATGATAAATAGTCAAAATGATGGAAAATTAAACATGTGCGAGCCCTGGAGCAGAATGGAGGGGCTTTTCTTTAGGAAGTGACGCTGCCTCTGGTGCCTATTAATGAGGGACTCAGATTCCCTCCCCTCTGCTGGTGATGCAGTGAAGCTCCTCTGCGCACAAGGATGCTCTCTGTATAAAACAGGTTCTATTCCACACACGGATTACACTACACACGGGAAGTCATTGCGGCTTCTTTTTTTTTTTTTTTTTTTTTTAAACCAAGGAAAATTCCAAACCTCCTGAAAAGCAACATGCAAACTACAGAGGATGTGAGTTTTTGGAGATTTTTTCTATTTTCTTGCCTTTTTTTGCAGAGTTCCTGCCAAGACTTTGGAGGACAGACGCAATTTATTTGCACCTCAGTACCAAAGGATATGGACATATGCGCAGCCACTTTGCAAAACAGCGTCCCCGGCGAAGACTTGAAAAGCACCGTCGTGCAGTTGAGGGAGACGGTCTTGCAGCAGAAGGAGACCATCATGAACCAGAAAGAGACTATAAGAGAACTGACCTCAAAGTTGGCCAGATGCGAGAGCCAGAGTGGTGCTGAGGCTGGGGAAGGGCGGTCCGGGGGAAGAAGGAAAGAAGCTGGGAGCAAAAATACTATGGGTGATGTATCCAGGGGGCCCGCCGACACTTTGGCGCAACTCTCACAGACTTTGCAGTCCCTCAAGCAAAGATTGGAGAACCTTGAGGTAGGATGGCACTTCTGTGAACATATTTTTTTCAGATTTGATGCAAATATGTTCAAACTAAAATGATTTAGTTTATAATCTAATGTTTATAATACAATGGAATAAAATAAGAATCATCTGCATGAGATTGTATTGAAATACTGAGTTAAGATCGTGGTATTTAATATTTTCTTCAACAATTTTAGAGAGAGAAAATAGTTCCTACAGTGGATAAATATTCAAAGATAACACTTAAGACCTACAACTTATAATAGGTTAATTAAGTATTTTTAGTCATTTAAAAAAAGGGAAATATCTTTTAGTTTTTTATACAATATTGTATTCAACATTTTTTTTATTGTATGAATAAAATTTTAACAAACAATAAATTAATGGAAGTAAAATTGAAAAAAAAAACTAAATTCACACTGGTTAAGGTCCAATGTAGCACATTTAGGGATTATTTTTCCATTTTATATTTAACTAATTGCATGTCATTGATAGCACCAGATGTCCAATCCATTTTGATCAGAAGGTCAAACTAACATTTGTTCAATCTCTCTGTCAAAATGAATCAGATATCCTCCATCAGTGGTAGCCAGCGAGATAAATGAGTACGTTAAAGGGGTTAAAAAACACAAAAAACTAACAAACGTTCATTTGTGCCTCCCTGTGAAAGAGATTAGCTGTTTAGTGATGTCAATGGCAGCTAGTGAGTTAAATATGTCCCCTATAGAGTGCTAAAAAAATAGAAAAAATCTTGCATGGATGGTCAACGTATTGTAGAGACAAAGGTGATTGATTTTAAATAGTATTAAAATTACAAATCCAATTTGAATTGAATTTAAACTAAAAAATCCCAAATGAAAACCAATATGAAGTTACAAATGAAAAAAAACAAGGAATAATGACAGTCAATTGCATGTTCCTTCATTTTTTCAACCTTATTTTGCAAAATTCTCGCATCAGATGGACTTTTACAACCAGGCCTGGCCTGTATATGCATCAAAATGACTGCTCAATTTGATTCACCATGAATGGGCTGTCATTTGATTATGCTGGCGTATCAAAAACTCCATATTATGTGTTATTTCCTTAAACAAAGCTGAATAGTGTGTCCTTATCCCTCCATTTTTTCCACAGCAATTCAGTCGAAATAACAACTCGGTGCAAGCCAACAGCCTCAAAGACCTTCTCCAAAGTAAAATCGACGACTTGGAGAAGCAGGTGTTGTCCCGAGTGAATAGCATTGAGGAGGGGAAACCCGGACTCCGGAATGAGACAGCTCAGCGTGGGAGAGTTGAATCCACACTCACATCTTTGCATCAGAGAATCACCAACCTAGAGAAAGGTATGTGCAACCAAAACATATACAACAAGTTACCTTGCCAATATCTGGTAGGTTTAGAAAGGGTTCTTCGAGAAAGGGCTGTGTGAGATCAGATCTTTTCTGATTTGGCAGGTTCATCGACTCGTGAGGGAGCAAATATTTTGGGAGGCTTTGCTGTGCTTCCAGCAGATTAAACTATTTTATCCCTACATTTGAAAGCTAAAACTAAAAATGTGTTTAGGACAGCCCTGATCTGTTGGCAGTGGCGACTGTATAGTCGCACGAGATGACGGTTTTAAAACGTCACTACTCCTCAGATGTATTTATCAAATTGAGATTAAAGCAAATCTAGAGCGTTTCGATTGTGGATTTGTTGTGTAATGTATAATTCCAATGTACTAAATCCCTCGTGTGAGTGTTAGGATTGATCTGTTCACTGGACACTGGAACATTTTGATGTGAGATGAACAGAGAAAGTAGCTTCTGCTCATTAATTTCATCTGAATATTGATTCTAAAAAGATATCCCTGCAAAAGCAAAAGATACCAAGAGGGAAGTATCAAACAAAAAAAAACACAAGTAAACACTGCATTCTAATTGCAAATGTTAATATAAAAAGGTGTTAGAGATGAAATCATCAATGTTTAGCAATTGTCAGTTTTTCGGAGACATGTTGCAAAAGAATATGAAAGAAAATAGCTTGAAGGCTCTTTTGTTTAGCAATAACTTTTCATTTTGACAAATTTACAGAAAACACAACACTACAACCATTCCTGTCACAACATTTTCAGACACTGAATCAGATTAGATTGCATGGATTAGATTTCAGATTACTTATACATTCAAATTGCCATAGTCTGACAAATGAATACACAGATCTATTTAAATTTCAATCAAATGCTAATCTTTTCAGTAATAAATTCCCATAAATGGACTTATGGATGCCCTTATTGTCATATAAATGTGGTGCCAGTCCTAACTGGCTTTAGATGTGAGGTGGAAAACACGGCAGAATGGTCACCAAGAAAACCGAATGCATATATCGACAATCATCCATTTAGAGTCATGGCATGTATTATATATGCCATAGGAATCATTAGTCTTCAGTGAAACTAACAAGGAGAATCTGGAATGAAGCAGGCTGAGCAAGTTAACTGCACATGAGCCTCACTCACATCTTTTCCAACGTGTTGCCTACTCCGTCATGATGTACTATACATAGAGAATTGTTAGTAAGCTAATAAAAAATGAATTGAACAATTCTCAGATCAAATAAATAAATTACTTTTATGCTTTGGCTCTATAGCAGGGGTGTCAGACTTGGGTTGGTTCGTGGGCTGTGTTAAACGTCAACTCGATTTCATGTGGGCCGGAGAATTTTAGATATAATATTTAGATTTTTTATTTTATAAATGGATTAAAAGAACTGGATTAAAAGCCCTGAATATTCATTTTTTATAGATCTAAAACAATGTTTATTTAAGCTTTTTTTTTTAATATATTTTTAGATTTTACAAAATGATTTTTGAACTAAAAACACAGTAGAATTGATTTGAAAAAATTACAATTATTGATTTAAAAGGGGGATAATCAGGAAATGTAATATACATCTATACTCTTCATTTTAATTTGATCCTAGAATAGAAAGTCATAAATTACTTTCCCGGGCCATACAAAATGATGCGGAGGGCCAGATTTGGCCCCCGGGCCGCCACTTTGACACCTGTGCTCTATACTTTTGACTTAATCATAGTCAAACATTGACATTGAGGAATTTTGTATAATTTACTTGCCTTGTGTAGGAATGCAAAAGACTGCCTCTGTACTTAATAAAATGACTGTAGATCTCAGTGCCTATGTTTAAAAAAAAATGGAAACGGGTTAGGGAAACATTTGTGGATAAAGATATCCACCCGCAGTCTGCAAGATGACTGCATCATCTAAAATACTTGCCATGCAAACACAATTTTTATTTCCTCTAAACAGGTCAGCGGGAAAATAGGCCTCTGGATAAATTCCAGCTTACATTTCCACTGAGAACCAACTACATGTACGCAAAGGTGAAGAAAAGTTTGCCTGAGATGTACGCCCTCACTGTTTGCATGTGGCTCAAATCCAACGCATCCCCCGGCGTGGGCACACCTTTTTCCTACGCCGTTCCTGGTCAGGCTAATGAGCTTGTGCTCATCGAATGGGGAAACAACCCGATGGAGATTCTAATCAATGATAAGGTATTACATTTGAATGAATGACCTTATTGTAGTCCACATTTGACATTATGCCTCCGCCCTCGTAAAGGTTGCAAAACTACCATTCCTGATCAATGATGGCAAATGGCATCATATCTGTGTGACCTGGACAACTCGTGATGGTGTCTGGGAAGCTTTCCAAGATGGTGTCAAAAGGGGGAGTGGCGAGAACTTGGCCCCATACCACCCTATAAAACCACAAGGACTGTTGATACTTGGTCAAGAGCAGGTAATGTCTTTAAAGTGTTTTCATTTTCACATGTACAAGCAAGATTTGTTTCCCCAGGGCCAATGACAGGCCACAGTTGATAGAACTTGTTAGAGTTCAAATCTTGGTCCAGTACATTCATTCATGAATTTTTCATGGGAAAAAACCCTGTTAAGGGCCTCCTTAAGGTGAAATATAAACTGAAACCTGGGTCTGTTTATTACACAGTGACTGTAAACACAGTACAGAGTAAAAAAGTAAATAAACAAACACACATTTACACTAGGCCGCCTCGTGGTGTAGATTCCCATGAGTGGCGGTATGATTGTGAGTCCGAATGGTCGTTTGTCTCTCTGTGTGACCTGCGACTGGCTGGCGACCAGTCTAGTGTAGTTTACCTTTTACCCGCAAACAGCTGGTTTAGGCTCCGGAACCCCCGCAAACCTTTCGAGGATGGGCAGTAAGTAAGATGAATGAATGAAAAATTTACAATAAAATGTTGGGAGATGTAGTTGGCACAAGGTTGGCATTAAAAAAAAAAAGTAAAATAGAAAATGGTGTAAAAACAGTTCAGTTTATTTCAATTTTACAAGAAGTTATTGGAGTTTTTTCATTTCTTGTTCACTGAAAGCAATGACATGTTTATACTATATTTGACTAGATGTAACCAGTGTTGTTGGTGCCAATACTTTGCTACTTTTGTCATTGACCCTTTGCTGTTACCTTGGTAGTCAAATATAGTAGGGACAGAGTGGTCAAAACAAATACAGTTTTTTTTATACAGTAGTTTGTTGTTAAGTTGACAATCAACTTTTACTGTTGATTTTCCATAAATTTCGTTTGAATTTCGTTTAAATTAAGTTTGCCTGGTTGTTTGTTTTTATTTATTTTTACAATTTACATGGCTTATTGAGGTTTTTTTGTGACGTAAAGTTATAAGTGGTGTTGATTATCGATGGAACCAATTCAGGATTCGAGTGGGTGAATATGTAACTAATTTCCCTCTTTTTAATGGAAAAAATTCAGTCAATAAAGGTTGGTTCGAGTATAATTGACAAGATTAGTTGACATGTCAACATTGTACACAGCTTTAATTTACTTCTAGCTGAATGAAAAGTCCTCTCATTTTAAATTGTAAAGGACACTTACACAGTGATTCCATCTTAAAAAGCATCTCATTTGGACCTGAGTAAGTTTATGTAAATATTCTAATGGAATGGTACATAAGGCTCCTACAGAACTGGGTGACCTCAATTGGAATGATGGTTAATTAAACCTGTTTAGCATCATAGAGTGTTCTAAATATTGACAACCTGAGACTGTTAAAAGAAAATTCCATGCGAGAAGACATTTAAAATGGCAAAATCTGGAAACTAAATGAAGCACCATGATGATTTAGTGGCTAATAAAATATATTTACAACATATAAGTTAGTGTCTCACATGTCTAGCCAAGTGAAACAAACAAAAACTGTAAAAATTCCATAAGAAATTGTAAATGAGATTGAGATAATTTATTTTCTCCATACCAAATATGTGGCTCTTTTCTTCCCTTTTAGTGGATTTAAATGAGTTTGTCACAAGTACACTTCCAATCCATTGAGAAAGACAGTAGATGAGTTAAGGGACTAATTCAATCTGTTTTTTTTTTTTTTTGCTACAGGACACTTATGGAGGTGGATTTGACGCAACACAAGCATTTGTTGGAGATCTGGCCAATTTTCACATCTGGGATCGCAAACTATCCATGGGAGAAATATACAATCTGGCAACCTGCAGCAGCAAAGCACAAGTGGGTAATGTTTTTGCTTGGTTGGAAACCAGCCTTGAAATTTATGGAGGTGCCTCAAAGTGGACTTTTGAAGCTTGCCGTCACCTCAACTAAAGACTAGGTGAGAGAAGATCAATTAATTTGTTGAAGCCACAGTGGTCACGAGCATCTATGAAGGAAATGGAAGGAAACAGAAGCAAATATTTTAATGACTACTAGATACGGAGAAACTAAAAATAAAATGAGCAATCTTTTTTTCTTCAGATTTTCTCTTTTTGGAAAGCTGTCTTTGGTATTAAACATTTACCATATTATGATGCTTGAATGCAAAACAGGTTTATCTGTGGCCCGGGTTTGATGTTGGATGATATTCAATGCAACGGAAATGAAAGGTTCAATGCAGTAGAAGGTCATGTATTCTTTGTAAAAAAAAATTAAAAAAAAGATGTCCTGCAATTCAACCAAACATCTTCCTCCAGAGATTCCTTCTGTTTTGCTTGTGGAAGATTTTCACTGTGAAAACGGACAAGTCGGACTTCTTTAAAGACAATGTTTTCATCAACAGAACACTGGATTTTCTCTGTTTTCATCTTATGCCAACTGACGTTATTTCTTGTGAAGGTTGACATGCCCATTGCCAACATTCAAGCCTGAGTGCCTTGGGCTGTTGAAAAGAATCTCAGAACTTGCCTGAGTGCTTGTTTGTATTCATTTAATTTCTTTTAATTTCCTTAATGTGTTATCATAACACTTTTTTTTTGGCGTTGTCCTAAAATACAATTTATGAAAGAGAATGGAGCAGATGCTTGTACATTAATGGGAACGTTATCTGTATAGTAACAGCATGTCTTAACTTCTGTAAAATGCTGGGTAAGCATCTATGACCTTTGCTTTTACTGGTGGATTTTAGAATGGAAGTTTTATACAGTATTGTTATATGCTTATGGCATGGCAGCACTAACAGATGAAAAAGTTCTAGTTTTTGTAATAAATTGTGATACTTGACTCAAAAATGTTTAACATATTTATTCTTACAAGTCGTTGCATGTAGATGATGTCAATGCACGACCTTGAAAGAAAGAAGAAGAAGAAAAAACCTTTTAAGAATGGAAGCTGTAATTCAACTCAGTAAATATGGTTGAAACCTTTTTTTTTCCGTGTGTCTTATAAGTTGGTTATTTGTAGTAGAAGCTTTTTTGGGGTTGTCTTTACTATGTCAAAAAAATAATAATAAATGACAGTTCCATTGCCATGCCAATTTCTTTAGAATGTGGATGAAAACAAAAATTAAATAAACACAAACAAATCAAAATAAAACATACAATTACATCAATAATCGTCATTGAAATTGTATACTAAGTGTAGATTTTAATATACACATGATATAAAGCAGGGGTCGGGAACCTTTTTGACAAAGAGAGCCATAAACAATACATATTTTTGAACATTATTCCTTGAGAGCCATACTCAGAATTTAAAAGTACAAATACATGAAAATGTGAGCATTTATTATTCATTTCACCACTTTGAAAGTAAAAAAAAGTCTGAATTATTTTTGAGAACATTATTTCACTGTTGCTAATCAATGAGTATCAATGAGAGGATGCATGCAGAAGAGTCTAATGAAGAAAATTATGATTTAAAAAGTCGCTAGAGATAGTTTCGATGCCACAGTCCCATATTTTACCACACAGGTTTGCGGAGAGCCATATACACCCATCAAAAGAGCCACATATGACTCTCGAGCCATAGGTTCCCTTCCCCTGATATAGAGTAAGAAAAAGTAGAAAAAAC
The DNA here is from genome assembly GCF_051989575.1 of Stigmatopora nigra. Taxonomy (NCBI): domain Eukaryota; kingdom Metazoa; phylum Chordata; class Actinopteri; order Syngnathiformes; family Syngnathidae; genus Stigmatopora; species Stigmatopora nigra. The sequence goes on from NC_135522.1 coordinate 9,262,117, forward strand.
ACAAATGGACCCCAGCAGACAACATTTGAAAGCCTTCCTATTCAGTCATAACACATTCTATTTCAATTAACATCTGCCATTGATTTCACTTTCTCCTTTTTGTGAAGCCGGCGTACAGACATGGGAGGCAGCACATTTTGTCTCCAGTTTCCCTTTACAATAATCACACTGCTTTTCAACAAGACATTGCTATTGTAAAGACATCTTTCAATACGCGTGTACAGTTTCTGTGCAATTCAATTACAACTCAAATGATTTCCATCCTAGGCTACATTTTCTTTGTTGTTACCAAGGCTATTTAGTTCCACCACAGCCAGGTCAATTGTCCAAGTAATTGGTTTCCATTCACTAGCCTAGTTGTCTTGACATGGATGGGCTTTTCCCTAGACATGAGATAACATAGATCATACCCACTGTAGGGCCATTACCAGCAGCTAGTGTGACTCTTTGGCAGTTGGATTTCAGCATGGATTTGCTCTGTGGTGAGCTAAAAGTCACCTCCAAGCATAGGACTGTACATTTAATTCCTTTCACAGCCAGAGATCTGTTGACATACTAGGCTTAGGTAAAAATGTACTATTTTATTCCCTTTTCCCAGCACCACTGACCTCTAGCCTTCTAATCACCTTCAAAAACCTCATCATTAATATTTTAATGCTTCACGCATTGGTACCGATACAACACTTATGTGGCGTCATCAGTATCGGGAGTACCAAGAAAAAAAAAAAGGTGCTGATGCTGTGAAATATGTATTTTTTTAAACTTACCAATATACCGTATTTTCACGACTATAAGGCGCACTTAAAAGTCTTAAATTTTCTCCAAAATAGACAGGGCACCTTATAATCCAGTGTGCTTTATACATGGAAAAATAAATAAAACGTGTCATTCATTGAGGGTGCGCCTTATAATGCAGTGCGCCTTATAATGCAGTGCACCTTATAATGCAGTGCGCCTTATAATCCAGTGTGCTTTATATATGGAAAATAATTAAAATGTGTCATTCATTGAGGGTGCGCCTTATAATGCAGTGCGCCTTATAATGCAGTGCGCCTTATAGTCGTGAAAATACGGTACCCAAAATTGGTCATCAACTACGCACACCACCATAAAAAAGGGGAGTCCCTGTCCTGCATTCCCAAGACAATGATAGACATGCCAGAGCCTCTCCCATCTAACCATGGACACGAGGCGGGGATTACCCTGAATGTGATGACCCACCTGGGGTAGAAACCTTGACAACAGAACTGTGAGACCGACCCGCTAATCGCTCGGCCTCCAGACCGTCTCATCCTTCTGATGTGAATTTTAATTAGTCTATCACAAGTAGACATCCAATCCAATTGAAGGGGGATGGTGGTAGTGAATGAATGGTTGTTCTTTCACTGCCACCCCCCTACCTTGGACTGTCAGCACAGTCAATTACTTTACCTCCGAGTAAGTAGAATTTTAGTATTAATGGGGAAAAAAATCATGTGGCGAGGCGTCTCGTGGTGTAGAGGTTTACTCGTCTGACTTTGGTGCATGCAGGTGTGGGCTCGTATGATTTTGACCAGTAGCAGTAGCTCTGTCAACTCTTATTTGTTATTTTGTGTTTTACATCCCCTCTACCTTTTTTTATATTACATTTTAATATTATCTTAATACATTTCTTTTTACTTTACTTTGTACTTTATACTTTTTACTTTAATGATGAGTTATGAGTATGTCAATACTTTAGTCCTTTTTTCTGTTCATGTTTCATATGTACTGTTAACGGATGCACTTTTTTATATGTATCGTATCTTGTGCTGACCCGGCAGTTCTATATGTCAAATGTTTAAAGACAATGTGGCCCCCGGGCCAAAAAGTTTGCACACCTCTGGTTTAGGGTGTAGTCTGCCTTTCACCCAAAGTCAGCTGGGTTAGGCTCCAACAACCCCCGCAACCCTTTCTAGGATACATGGTATGGAAGATGAATGAATCAGTCAATATATACAGCACATTCTTTTACAATACAATCAATATTACCTAGCTAATAGGCCATTTTTCACACTGAAACATTTTTTTCTTTCCTCACAAGGCAAAGATAAATAGACTATAATCAGAAGTCACAGTAGAGCAGTGGCCAATTTCACCTGTTAGAAGAATGCTTACTTCACTCTCTACAGGGGAAACATATAAAATGTGTCACCGAGTGGCTAATGAAAAATTCATGACAAGGGAGAAGGAAAATAAACATTAGCTCAGTGTGGGCTTCTCTGGATTGTAACTGTCCCAGTGAGGTTGAGAAAGGTCTTTCAACTGCAAGATATAAGATTGTTGACATATACACGACCGTTGTTGTTTTTTTTTACCTAAAAAAATGCATACTTTGTGGAATCTCGAGGTTCTACAATCCATTGCTTTACTTGAATATAATATGTTGAATGATGGAACAGCTATTTTTTGTTGATATTTATATTTATGGAGCTCGAGTATGGTTTATAGAATCTCTGATGATCAAATGTCATAGATCACATTGAATTTCTAATGCTTTTTTAAGGTTGGTGGAGATCATATTTGAAGATATTTACCTTCAAGCTCTGTAAACAATTCGTGTCTGGCATTCATAACCAACAACACCTTTTTTTCGATTGTTCTAAAATCTGTGGGCAAAGTCAGTGTTTGGATGAGGTAGATATCCTTTGGCACGGAAAGGTGAAAAAAATATACGTGAGGAAGAAATTCAAAGTTGTCCTTATTCTCAGAGCTCCTTTAACAGTATTTCTCAACCCCCTTTGCGACTGAATGCATAATTAATTCCCCCTTGACAAGGGAATTTCCCAAACCAGTTCACAATTTCAGCCTCAGTCCAAGTATATGCAAAAATGTTCTAATTTTAACAAATGACTAGTAAAATATTCTTGCACTATGCCAACTCAATGGATATTAGACATGTTTGACACAAACAAGCTCCTTTTTTTAGTGTGTTTATTTATTACACAAATAAATGTACTTGGGAAACATGCAGAAATTGATACATCAAATACACTTATTGAATCTTTGGTAATTAAGTGACCTTTAACTATCCCAAATTGGTGGTATAATCTAATCATTTTGTGTAAGTGTTAATAAGAATTGGACATCTATTTCTTTTGATAAAACAGACACTACAGTCTTATGTTGGATGGACTGCTTCCAAACTACCACATTAAATTCCTTTTCCAGTGATTGACGGTTCTATCAGAAGTATACCTTTATTTATTCAAATTCATCCCTAAAAGTTTTAAGATTAGAAGTTTGCGTTATTATCCAGTTAGAGCACAGCCTGAGATTTCTGACACTAATCAACACATTTCACATTCAAATTCCTTGACAATTTCCGACATTTCTTTGTATTCAAGATACAATGGTCCAGATTCAGAAAGAAAATCTTTTGGAACATGTCCCACAATAGGTGTGCTTTCCGTTCCTCTGATTTCTAAAGTTACAATAAAACCTCTATTTCAACGGCATGCCGTTCTATTTTTCAAATTTTCTCCCATAGTGTCGTTCAATTAGAGGGTGCTGCTCTATTTTTTGACTAGGTGGTCAGAATTTTAAGATGTGGTAAATTTTATGGATGAAAAGAGAAACCAGGTAACATATACATATTTATTTAACAAAAGAAATCACGACCACATCAATGTGGAGCTTCTTCAATTGCTTTTTGATGGCATCGGTAATGTGACAACGGTTTGAATCCCAGGCAAAAAGGCGCTTGCTATCTGATCGCCTTCTCAGGTTGAGAAAAACCTCAATTTCACCGGCATGCCGCTCTATGTTTCAAACATTTCCCGTAGTGACGTTCAATTAGAGGTGCCGTTCAATTAGAGGTGACGTTCAATTAGAGGTGACGTTCAATTAGTGGGTGGCATTCTATTTTTTAATTCTTCCAGTGAGGTGCCGTTTTATTAGAGGTGCTGTTCAAATAGAGGTTTTACGGTAAATATGGTAATTGTGTTTTTTTTTCTCCTTTGCAGACTTTGAAATTTTGCCTATCCAAAGTACATTATTTAAATTACAATAGAAAATTAAAGTGATGTTCCTAAACTGTTGAAATCTGGGTTATACACTTGCAATGTTATGGTCTCGATTCAGAAAAATCTTGGTTTTGTCAATCTCGGAAAATGCCAACACAAATAAGCAGAGAGTAGATGAAGAGATATAATTAATGATTTGAATTATTAAATAAAGCCGCTTGACTATGGGTATGGGTAGGCGTGGGCTCGGTTCTTGCTGGTGGTGGTATGATTGTGAGTGTGAATGGTTGTCTGTTAGATATGCAGTACGGAAGATGAAAGAATGAATGAATTATTAAATATATTTACACATATCTGGAAATGTACTTGGGGATAGTAAATTATGCAGCCCTCTCATACTGCTTAATCGAACTACTGAAGATTGATCATTGGCAATGATAGACATTACATCTATTTCAACTGGTTTGGAGTAACAAGTCAAATGCATTTTGATTGGAGGAATGACCAAATTATTTTTTTCTGGTATCAAGAGAATGACAGTTTTGCACGGTTTATTTTTAACATGACTTTTTTCTCTGAAAATTTGAACCTTATTGTTCAATTTCATGCACAAAAGCTAATGATAGGCATATAGAGTTTCACAAAAACCCGCCTGAGATCATTAAAGATTAACAGCTCAGTTTCCTTACAAGAGAGAAAAGCAGTCCTAATTCAAGCATTCTCGGATATGCCTCTAAGCAGATAGATACACACTTATTAGAGCAAAGTCCACTTTTAAGAGAATAGCCATCATCTTCCACCGTTTATCCCTAGTCAAACCCAACAAATTATACCCTTCATCTACTTCTTCAATCTACATTCATATTAGCAGAAAAGTCAATTTTACAAGTCTTCACTAAAGAAAATAAATGCAGTAATACAATTCCTTACTCCTCAGTTAGTCATAAGTCGATATTTCAAGACTGTGTAATGTAGATTTAGCAATTTGTTTCTAAAGACAATATTCCTGTTTAAGGGTGGATACCAAAAACGTGTCAAAGATGGCCAAAAAATGCAGAAATTAAGTCTTGGCTGACTATTAAACTGATTCTGACTATTCCAGCTTTATCAATTGCCCTTGTGAGGATATGTGGTATAGAAAATGAATGGAAAAATTGTTGTTTTAGCATAGTTATGCAAAGTGACAAACATTGTAGTAATGCAAGACAAAGCTTACACTCAAAGCTGGCTCGGAATACTGCAGTTATATTGGTGCTCATTGACTGTTAATTAGACAAGTTGGAAAAGGCGGTAAGGCACCATTTGATCTGGTTTGCCATCCACCATTGACCCCCAAAGCAGAAGTTCAACTTGTCTCTGCAAGGGATCGTATGTGGGAAGACAGGATCTCAAATCCTTTCTTTTTAAAAAATAATTACTATCATTTTCTGCCAATCAAGGCCCAGATTTTGTCAATAGGCATCTTGTAACAGAAACTAGCACAACAGGCATATTTTTCATGAAGACACCCCTCACCCTCTGGGAAGAATGCCATGCAACTGATTTTCATAATCAGGTCAGTGAGAGACAGCCATGGCAGAAAGCCCTTTTGCCTTCTATGCTACCGCCTTTGCACTCCAGTTAGAGAGGAACACGGATGCCTGCACTCTGACAGTCGTTGCTAACAATAACAATTGCAGCACTGACGAGCCAACTGGTGTTTCAGTCTAACCTGACAGGGCAGGTGTTATATAAGGAAATCACTGCTGGGGCCGAGAATCCTTTTCACGGAAAATAAAGTGATACAAATACAATAAACTGTGGAAAAGCGGGAAAAAACAACATACTTATTTGAAAAAACTTATTTCATTGATTAGGAGAGTGAATTGGTTGGGACTATTGCACTTAATTGACCAAAAGAAAGAGATAAGATATGTTTTAGTCTAATTCCTGATATGTCCCCTACCTGTATTTATTAGTCAAGTTATATTTTAACTGAAGGCAAGAAATCTAGACCTTGTGCTTTCAATAAAAACAAGTATATTCTCCATCAAGAAAATCTCTTTACACAATCACAACATCTTATTTTTAGGTGAGTGTGGTTTTATGTATTCATGTTTAACTTGCACCGACATTTTTGCATTGGTTTTTTTCTCTCTATCGCTCTTTTTTTCCCCAGAAATGTTTACAGTTTACTGCACCTGATTGCAGTTAACCAGCAAGCCATTATATTTGACATCATTATAGAAAACCTAAACAGTCAAACACAGTGAAGCAGTGACGTATCAACAGAGGGTACTAATACATCTGTCTAGTCAATATGGAGCTTTACTTAAAAAATGTAGACATAGAAAATACAGAATTAGTAAATCTTCACTTGGTCTGATGTTTTCAAAACATCGGTTTTAATGCAGATTTACGTATGGCTGATGGGCCAAACCATATATATTTTTTGTAGTATCTTTATTTTGCATAACACTGCTACGTGTCGCTTCAGTTAAATATAAGTCACTTAACATTATTAATATGTGTTATCATTTTAATAACTGCTGGCTAGATTTTATTGAATAGTCTAAATAAATTCACATAAAAGTTTGACATATTGTGATTTTATTTATACAACTATAGTTTAGTCTCATATCGAAATAAAGAGAATCTCACAATGTCCGAGCCAACAACCCTGACCAATATTACATAACGGTTTCATCATTCATATCAAGAGCAAGTCCGAAATAAAATAACATTATTAAATTAATAGAATATTGTAGAAAAAAAGGGAGATGAGACTTTAAATTTGCCAAATGTATCCATCAAAAATTGCATTTTTATCATTTCAACAACTGCAGTCAAATGTAATTCTCTAACAAATAAAGAAAATCACCAAGAATGAAAATATCTCCAAATCTCCAAAAGCTTGTTTTGTTCACAAAGTGATTATTATTGTTATGTAGACACCTCAGAAAAGTTTCATCTGTCATGATCAATTTAAAAAAAGAGTCAGTATGACAACTTTTGGCAATGAACTGATGCAATCGGGCCTGTCCTCCTAGCAGGCAATGAGGCACACAGTGGGACAGCTTCATGAGCCATGAATAATCCATTAACCAAGAAGCACAGGAACAGATCTGGGTACAGGGTTGTGAGGCTTTAACTGAAACAACCTGTCAAATGGGGTCAGGATTGTTAACAAGATTGAGGCACAAGGTGAAAAAATTTACAAAAATGCAACAAAGTCACTTATGCAGCTGTGGATGTTTGTACTTCAGTACTCTTATTTCCCTGTTGTGTTTGTGGCCATAAATGTGAAAAAGTGTTGGAATTTAGGGAAAGAATCCCCAGTGAAATATGAAAAAAGGAAAATGACAAATACATTTGAAAGTTTTGTGATAAAGATTTGCTCCATTAAAGCTTTTGTAATGTAGAAAATAAGGTGAGGTGATGTCCCCTTCTCCTACTACTACTAATACTACTACTTCCACTACAACTCCCACTACCACTACCACTCCTACTACAACATCTACCACCAATTACCACCATCACTATTATTACTCTGTATTCTGATCCGCTGCCCCTTCTATGCACTTTATAGTACAAAAAAATGCTCTCACTCCTTAAAATATTAAGAAACAATACATGTCGAAAGTCCTTTTCCTGGGTCACCTTGTATTTTGACACATGATACAACAATTATGCCTCATACATATTTTCATGCTTTCACAACTTTGTTAAAAATGTAATTTAGACACACCATAAACCTACAGCGGCCATAAAAATAATAATTTCTCATACATACTATTGTACTATTGTACTAAGTGTCCAACTCAGACAAAAAATAAAATAGTTTAAAATAACAGGCAACCTACAGTGCCCATCTGTTGTGTCACAACTTTCACTTCGTATTTCTTACTCCAATTGTAACACCTTAGCGTAAACACCTACATATAATTAAAGTGGTAAAATACTCATGAAGCATATCGACCAAAATTAATGCATCATCAAAATTTTACCACATTTTGCAGATTTCCATTACAAATGGGAAAACAAACATACTTATTTGCCCTACATAATCTTGGGTAATTTGCAGTACATTAAAAAGTACTTGCAATAAAATGTCCTAGAATTGTATGTAAACCATTCTTTGACCCCTTTGCCCCTGTGTGCATTAATTGTGTCAAATCATGAAGCGGCTTGCCTTCAAACACGCGAAATGTGGGATGAACGAATAATCCTGTGTATAATACTGGCCCAGTATTGCTTTAAACATAATCCCAGGTTACAGTGGATGGGATGGATTCCTAATCCAAGGTCACATCATTAACTATGCCCCTCAATGTTTTTTATATGTATAGTTTTATATTGGTATTAATGAAACTATTGAAATCATAAAAGATTAAAGGTTTTATGTCAGATAAAAAATATTTAACCTTGGTTTTTATTTATTTTTTTACTATTTTTTAGAGGATAGAAGTAAAATGGGAAGCAAGAAAATGTCACATTTCCTGCCTTTGTTGATATGAACAACCTGTTTGCCGTAAATGTAATATCACTAATTACATGGCTTTAGAACCTCCTTCCCTCGAAACATAAGGTTAGATGGGATCAAGCAGAAAAAGACCAAGCCACAGGAGAGCCTGATCTGAGGCTTGCCCCTCCCCTACTTTGTTCAGCGTCCAACCTGCATCCATTGCTCAAAAGCTGTCATGCTTTACTGCATTCCAGCTTCTTATAATAACCATCTTCTTTATCTCTGTCTCATGTTCCTCCCAAGGCACACGTGAGATGCCCATGACGATATCTGCTTTGTATAAAATAAACCAGGCTATTGTTAAGGAGCAAATATTTGAGTTAGATAGATGAAAGTAAGTCCTCCCATGAAGGGAATAACTACAGTTATTTAAACCACAGTTGGTACTGATATTGATCAGTGCAAGATTCCACTGGCAACACAATGATTCATAAAAGAAATGCCATCAATCCAGAATAGAAAAGTGTGTAAAGTCTGGATAAAGTCATCAATTATTACTGAGGAGGTAAAATTCACTACAGCAATGGCATAAACATCAGTAAGATAAATTACTGAAATATAACATTGACTTGCTGAGTGTATTTTTTTTAAAAATGACATATAATATTGAATCAGAACAGATTTTAATACTTATTTAGTGCATTGTATGTTTGATTATCAACTAGAAAATAGTAGTAAATTTGAAAAAATAATTTAACCCCCTACAAATGATGATATAATTGGAAACAGATATTAATTGAATTTGCAATTAAATGTCCATCTAATTCATAGCAATAAACCACAATAATAAAATAAGCATGATCATACAACATTAAGTTAAAGTAGGATAATTCCTTTCTGCTGTTTACAATGCCCAATGGAACTCTATAAATGTGGTGACATTTTCACATTGTTATGTTTTTTTTTTTTTACTTTATATGTATTCTCCAGAGCTGATTAGTATTGGAGTACCAAGGCTATAACATCTTACAAAATGTGAAAGCTGATGGCTACAAATCTAATTTGCTTCCATTTCGATGCGGGGTGTCTATTGAATTATTTATGTACTGTAATGCTCAAAACAAAATATCATTCATTGTTGCTGTAAAAAGGTAATATGGAAGAGGCAATTGCTGCTGTCAAGCATCTTTGTTTGTGTTCAAGAGGCTTAGAAGGCTCCCGCTAACACTCTTTTATCATAAAGAGCTTTAGAGCAAGAATTTATAAGAAATTGAGGAAGAATCAGACATGTGTACTAATATCATTTCTGTCTTTCAGAGTAAAAGCAAGAGTAAATATTCGGTGTAAATAGCAATTTATGTGTTAGAACTCAACAGATTCCAAACAACAGCCTGACTTATAAATCTTTGAACCGAAATTATGTTTGAGCGAGTGGGCGCAGCAAGTGGGAGGGCGAAATCATTTCAGTCTAGGTCCAGTGCTCATCCATCGTAATGAACTTTATTACAACATGATCATTAGGTGCATAATTGAAAAACAGTTAGAAGCCGAATAGGTCATTTTCCAAAATGCATTTTGTAGAAGTGGAAAGTGTATGTGGAGTCAAACCATCTGAAATGTCGATGGGGATGATTACAGCCATTAAAACGGGCCTATTTAACTTTGCAAGCGGTCAAAGAACCCTCAAGAGAGTTTTTTTTTTGTACCATGACATTTTATAGATGTTCACCGGATTTCCTTGCGGCAACCATGACCTAAGACTAACAGCCCCCAAAATGTTCCCTAGGCACTGGAAAGTTGCCCACAAAAACATTTTCTTTCCTCATTTTGGACTTAATGGCTTCTGTCGTCATTGCGTGTCGGATAAAAACTCTATATTCTGGTTTTCACCCTATTTAACCTCAATATATAACATTGTAGGTAGTTGGCAAAACAACAAAATAGTATGGTATTACCTCCATATATAATAAATCCCACTGGAGTATAAATTGCATTTTATGTAGAGCATTTTTTTTTTTATTTTATCACAATCCAACAACAAATATACGTTATAGCGACAACAATAAAATGGAAAATAACAATCCAAATAGGAATTTGTTAATATAGTAGTTTTTCAGATAACTAATATCAGAAAAAACAACATAATAAGCTTGTTGGTGGTCTGATAGAAAACAAAAAAGAATGTCACATGCCCAGTGAACTATGAAACTATGAAAAACTATGAAAATAATTGTGATCTATATCGTCTTAAACAATACAGTACATACGATCAAAAAAAACATACCCGACAGAATCCTCCTGTAATGTTTGCAGAGTTTTATGACCTATAGAAAAATCTCCTAAAGGGAGCCTTCCAACTAAACTGATGGACCACAATCCCACTCCTGACATTTCTTTTGATAATCCCAGTGGCAGTTCTTAATAACACCCCTATCATACTACAATAATAATAAAAAGAGCAATCATATATAAAGGACATCTTATCCTAGATGCTTGGAGCAGTTCAGAATAGGTCTTACATAAATAGTAACAACAACAACAACAAAAACTAACACACACTAACATCATACTGCTTAAACTGTGGGAATCATGTTGGACGGTTGGTAGACTAGTTGGCAAAACGTCCAAACCACTTGAACTGGGAGGGTTGGCAGTGAATGGACTTCCTTAATTTGCCAGAGACAATTTAAATGCATTAATCTTCAATGGCACCCCCATGTTTTTTTGCACTTAAGGTCAGTTATCATATTTCTACAGAATGGAAAACTGGTAATGTCAATCTGAAAGGGATTGCTTTCTTTTTAAGATAAGGACGTCAGGGCTGAAATGTGTTTGTATATGTGAGTGAAAGTTCAAATTACTAAGCACCTTTGCAAGAGGACAAAATCAATCACAAGGCTTTAGCATGTTCAAGGCTTCCTCTTTGATCCCCATTAAGATACGATATTTGATTGGAGTGAGAAGGTCCTCAATTGCAAGTGACACAAAGATATTTGTCATGGTGTGAAGGCGGAGGACAGAGCAGAACATCCATCATCTTGTGACACTTCTCTGACTCACATTTGAAGTTATGGCTAGCAAGACCTCAGTCCTTGATCTCTAACACTTATTGCTTTAATGGCATGTTATCCGACTGCAGAGAGCTTGTGAATGACAGCTATTTATACAACGTTGATGGACAGGCTCGAGGTTATTCTCATATCTTGTTCTTACTGACATTCTCTGTTTTTGCTGTTTTTCAAACTTTCAAAACATATGTTCAATCAGTCAGTTCATGTTTTTCCAAAAACATACTTGAAATTTTAAATAAAGTACAAAAAAAACAATGCACATAAAAAAAAATGTCTTGGTAAAAGAATCAATAAAATTACAATATAATGAGCACATTTATTTAGTAGGTGCACAGATACAATACACTGATATGGCACCAAAATAAGGATGTTGGTATTGGAGAGTATACTAAGAAAGTTTCAGTGTTACAGTGTATGTACTTCAAAATCTATTTTACAATGACCGTTCCCAAGATGGGCGAGGGCTCCACATGCTACCATTAAAAATAACTAAATAAATAAAGAATGCTTGTCACTTTTCCTAAGAAAATGATAGTCCAATCATGTGGCATCCAATCATCTATCTGCTGTAAATTTAAGAGTTTATCAGTAGTAGACACCCATTCATTTCAAGTGAGGGGGTGGCAGCAAATGAATGTGAATTCATATGCAAAATTACTTACTATGTATTACTATACTACTTACTCTATGGAAATTTAGTATTTAAAGTATCTATAATATCATCTGATACCACACAACCAGGTATCGGAACCAGTAATAACAGTCGAAAATTGTATCGTTTTGGATTATTATAAATGCAATGTTAAAATTGTCATCAAAGTGTTACTTTATCGTGATAACTCCAAAACAAAACAAAATATTGAACGGCATTGAAGCTTGGGAACTACTATATTGAAAAAAGCAAAAAAATCATCAGACTGTTTTCCTGTAACATATTATTCTCCAACATTCATTGATTTATTGAACAGCTTATCCTCACTAGAGTTGCAGGGGGTGCTGGAGCCTACCTAGGATGCCCTAAGGATACGGAAAGTCATTCATAACGCTAACCCTAACGCACACACATACTCAGGGGCAATTCTACAAGCCCACCCTGCATGTTTTTGGGGCGTAAGCGGAAACCGGAGTACCTGAAGAAAACCCACGCAAGTGAGGAACAACAATATATGTATAAAGTATATAAAAAAATGATGGTGCTTATGAAAAAAAAATCGCGTTCTCATTTTTCTCATAGCAGAACAATGACAACTATGATGGGGATGGTATACAATCATAGGGGCATCACTTATTGCTTAGAGTCAAGGATAAAGTTGCGAGCAATGTGACAACATCGAAATCATCCACCTATTATAACTTGGAGACAAAAGAATGTTTCACAGTGAAGCCAACAACAATGATTGTATTGTATGTTTGCATCAAGAACAAGATTTTGCAATGTTCTTTCGTGTTAAAGGTTTGTGTTGAAAAGTCTTATCCATATGTTGAAAAGGTTGTATAACTACATATGCGCTTGAATATGAATGTCGTCATTTCAGTATTAGTTTCCCATGATTGTGCAAGTTAGGTATTCGTACTGTCACTTCACATGTACTTACTAAATAGGAATTCACGCTGAACATTCATACCTAAGGACATGCATGTTGTTGGGCGGAAAATGAAATACAGGATGAATAAAAAAAATACTTTTTTAGGCATGTGTTGGGAGATATGAGCAACTGATGGAATTGCATGACAGCAACCTTAAGTAAGTAAACACATACCCATTTCATAGTAGCCATGGTGATTTTAGTATAAAATATATCAGGTTCCAGGCTAAATTGTTATCAATTGCAATCTCAAGGGATTATATTTTTTTTATATTTAAAATAAATTTTAAAAATTGATTTGTGCTGGAAGATATCATCTTAATCATGCAATCTTTAACACATAAAAATGCCATTATTTTTTTCTCAATTGCATGTTTTGAAGGTTTAATTTATTCATTTACAACAACTCTTGTACTTTGTCAAGGTCACGGGGAGCTGGAGCCTAATTCATCTGACTTCAGGTGAGAGGCAGACTATACCCTTGTCAGGCGAAAAAAACAGGTGGCACTCAGTTATCATTTTCTATGAACAATGTCCTTCTTTTTAATCAACACTCTTGGTTTTATTGGATCGTTAAAAAGGTCCCCTTTTCTAGTGTCACTCTATAATAGACACATATATTTAATATTTAATTTTGGTAATCTAACATGAATCTGGCAGTTCATTGGTTAGCGCTTTATCCTCACAGTTCTGGGTTCGATCCCATGTTGGTCCTAAATATGTGGAGTTTGCATGTTCTCATGTTTCCTCTCATGTTATCCGGTATAGGCTTCAGCACTCCTCGCAACCCTCATGGGGATAAGTAGTTCAGAAAATAAATGAATGAATGAATAATGATAAATGACTGAATAACATAATTCTATTGTGGCTTAGTCGAGCACATCTAAAATTATTGTCTGCCACTTGCGCAATGTACAAAAGTATATTCCTTGACACCCTGCCACTTAAAATGAGTCGGTTATCTACCACATACCATTCATAAAAGAATAAATCTACCACTAATAAATTAATTTCAATTCACAGCAGAAGAATGACAGGCTTGGAAACTAAAGCTCAAAGAGAACATTTTAGTACTCAGCATTGGCACATTTCTTTTTAGTACTACTCCCCTTTACCAATGATGTCATTTTGGTGACGTATACATATTAGTGAAGCAATAGTAGTAAATTTAAATAAAGGGAAGAGAAAAGGAACATCTGGACTGCATACAATTGTTGGAAAAAGCCTGGTTAACACAAGGGAAGGTTTGATGAGGATCAAATCCAATCAGACAAGATGGAAGCTATAAAACACAGGGAAAGAAACCATAGCAGGGGACAAACAAATTACAGACCATGACAGACAGGCCCTGACCATCCTATGACCCAAGGGGTGGGATCACTTTGCATCCAGTGCAATATTTTACTGTCATATTTCAATTCCGAAGAGGCACTCATATATAATAAAGCAAGTAGTATAAATTCTGAGAACTTGTTTTTCATTTGATCGTATTTCTTGAAACTACACTAGTGTGTTATAGGCTTTGCTGTTCTTGGCAGGAAAATCCCTGGTTAGAGCCCAAGTTAGACTTTAAGGCAATTAAAAGCACAATTTCTGAGCCCAAGAGGATTGGCAATACGTACATGAAATGCTGGAGTGGGATTTAAAAAAAAAAATAGTGTCACTCTTTGCTCTGTTTACAACATAGACTGTGATAGAAAATTGTTTAAGCAACTAACAGTAGGGAAAAAGTACTTGATGAAGCCACTATTTTTGTCTTTTATATATATACGAAGCTCTGTGAGTTGATGAGGTTCTCGGAAGCAAAAAATAGAGGTGGACTATGAACCTTTAAGCTGCAGGACACCTAACACCCACGCAAGGGACCAGACCAACTCCAAATTGCACCTTACTGCTGCAATGGGGCATAATTGGTATGTTTGAGGTACGAACATAAACATGAATGGAACGAGACAGTTAATGAACCTTGAATTTGAAGGGAGATGGAAAGAGACACAGATAGCCCAATAAAGGATAAACAGTATGACACTTTTCATATTGTAAAGATAAATTGCCTGGGCTGGAACTAACTAGCTCACATGGGCACAGTATAGTAGATTTTTTTATATTACAGTAGGAGCCTTATGTAACTTTATTGTAACCTGATGCAAATGTGTATATTTGTGAAGCTGGTAATGACAAATCCACCTTTCTGGGACTTTCTCAAGCAGATAATTATAATTTATTTATGTGGTGAAAAGAGCAGTGATGTGAGTTTTCCATATTCTCACACATTTTTTATAGTTTTCATATTATGCTTGATCAATAAAAAATATGCAAAGTTGAAAATTAGCCTTTACCATCCACAATGTGATTCACTTGACGATGTTAGCTGTCTAATCTCATGGCATCTAGTCATTATTCTACTGTGAATCAAAGTGAGTTCATCATTAGTAGACATCAAATCCATTTGAAGTTGAAGGGTAGTTAGTGAATTAGTGTTCATTCATTCTTTAAAAGTCCTAGCGCTGTCAATACAGGGTGTCTCAAAAAAAGTACTCACTTTTAGAATTCAATTGTACTCACTTAGAATGAAAGGTCATTCTAAAAGTGAGTACTTTTTTTTTAGACGCCCTTTAGTGGTCATACAGTTAATATTCATTGAGCATTGGAATATAAAAGTACATAAAAATGGTATTGATAAAATAATATAGAAAATAAAATGTCAAAAATTGGTAACATTTGATTTAAATCTGAAATAAAACAAATACATGTTTTAATATTAAAAGTAGGGTTGGAGTCGAGGGTTCTAGGTCCGGACCTTCCTTTGTGGAATTTGTATATTATGCCCGGGTTTGTGTGGGTTTTATCTGGGTACTCCGGTGGTGTGACAATATAAATTGCCACTAGGTGTTACCTGTCTCCAAGTACCTTATGATTGGCTGCCAACAATACTGGTTTGCCCACCCCTGGTGTCCATACCCATGTGAGGATAAGCAGTAGAAAAAAATGAATGAAAAAGGTGAGAAAGATCATTTTAAAGTTTAAAAAGCACAGTAAATAAAACAAGGGACAAAAAATACTTGTCAATTACTGACAATTAATACTTTTGACAGGCATTTATAACAGTGAGGACAACAATATGTGTTTTTGTAGTCTTTATGTGGCACTACACTAAAACCACTTCAACTTGAGCTTTCCTTAGAGCCTAATCTTTTTTTGTACAGTCATGTTCAATTGAGGTGGTATAATAAGAGTTATCTTTTTCAATTTTAGAAAGTCTTACATTTACATGCACGCCCACACGTATAAACACAGCTAACAAATGGGGCAACTAGAGCAGATGACACCTGAATGCAATCACTCCTCGACAAAGTGAGCAGATGAAAAGTGACTGGGAAACAAAGATGGCAGATGATCCCATGAGAATCCCCATCGCTCTTTAAAATGTGAACTCGCCTTGATCGACCAGCTCTCTTCATCACTAATACAACTTTTGCACCTTTATCTGCTGTCTATCTCTACTCACAGCACATCTGTGTTCTTTTTTCTACAGACACCCACACTGCTTCTCCCACCTGCCACCCAAAACCAACGAATGGTCGCTGAGCGACAGTGGCCTGACTGGAATAAGAAAAGACAGACAACTTCAACTTCAATATTGTATTTTTGCAGGAGTTATATTAAAAACACTGCAAACGACCTTCAATGCACAACCAATAATTTAATATGATCTGAAATAATGTGAAACACCAAGTAAAAAACTTTTCTCTCAGTATTTGAAATCATATAAAAGATTCAGGCAAAGGTTTGTACATTCTAATGCGGGGTAGGGAACCTATGGCTCGGGAGCCACATGTGGCTCTTTTGATGAGTGCATCTGGCTCTTTGCTAACCTGTGGGCTAAAATATGGAAACCGCTGGTGACAGAACTGAGATATTACATCTAGAAATGCTTTGGTTTTTTTTTTTTTTTTTGCTATACTCTTCTGGAATACATCCTCATTGATTGGCAACAGCATAAGAATCTTTTAAAAAATATTGTTTTTTCAGTTTAAAAGTGGTGAAATTACAAAAAAAAATGAAAAGGCATTCATTTACATGTATGTATTTTGACTTTTAAATTCATAGTATGGCTCACAAGGAATAATATTGGAAAATATGAATTGTTTGTGGCTCTCTTCGTGAAAAAAAGGTTCCCGACCCCTGTTCTAATGCCAAAAAAATATGCTGTAACCAAAATAAACTAATGTGTCACATTACCTTATTTACACCGACACAAGCTCAAATATTTGGGATATTCATTTTCATTATTCTTATTGCATAAAAGATGTATTTAATTTTTTATGTGTATCCCAGTGTTAAGTGGTTAGTTCATCGGGCCTCACTGTTCTGGGGCCGTGGTTTGAATCCCAAGAGTCGCGACTTTGTGGAGTTTCTTCCATCTGACTTCACTGTTGATAGGTTTGAGCCCAACTTAGTGGTGATGTGATTGTAAGTGTGGGTGGTTGTACATTTTATTGTGGCATGTGGTTGGCTGACAACCAATTTGGGGTATCCCCCACCTACTGCACGCGGTTAGCTAGGGTAGGATACAGCACCCCTGACAGTCTATGTTGGTTTAAGTGGTATAGAAGATGAATGATTGTATATAGAAAAGTATAAGAATGTAAACAAATGTTTTTGTAGGAGTGTATGAACTCAAAAATGCATTGTATAATGCATGAATGCAAGGGGAAAATGCATGGTGTCACTGACAGAAAACAAAACTGTCTTAGAAAAGCAATAAAAAAAACATTAGGCTTATAAGCAGAGTGCTCTCTTCATTGAAAATGTTCAGGCGTTGGCTAAAATTGAGATGAGATTGATGGTCCCTCTTATTGCAGAGAAAATCAATGCTGAAGATATGAGACGTAGTGTGAAGTAGTTGAGGTTAAGGAGACATGACTGTACTAATTGTCTTGATAGTAAGAGAAAGTGGAAAAAAATGGGAAACAAACCTGAGGGCACAGCATTCTATGCTCTTGTTAAAAACAATAAAAATAAAAACTATTCAAGTAGCTTACCTTTCTATTTCTTTTGGGATAGCTTAACTGCAAAGAACCTTGTAAAATTGTTAAAGCATTCTTGAATGTGTTTGTCAGATTGACAAAGAATGTGACACGTTTCATTTATGCAGTTTAATCCAGGTGTTTTTTCTAAGCATGATTAGCAGAAGATAGTAACTAATTATGTATGGTAATTAAAATCTTGCAGTGGTATTTGTAATAACTGGAAAATGGGCATCCTAAAGGTTTTTGTGATCTGTTAAAGTGTGCAGGTGAACAAAATAATGTAGTATATATTCCAAAATATGCATTTGTTGTTTTCTTTGCTGTGTGCTGATCAGGCTTGGTGCCAATTTATCTAAATGTAGAAGAAACACAAAACCCAGCCTTTTTTTAAGAGAGAAGTACACTGACATCTAGTGGAAAATCTAAACTATCTCAGTGAAGGCACAACCTGAAGCCAATGTGATTTATTGAAAAGCACAAAAGATAGTTCAGTGATTGATAACACTTTCATGACATCTCAAACACAACAGAGATCTTTTTAAAAGTGTTCATTTTTTAAACCAACAGCAAGAAAAATAAAAGTACTGCCTGGAAATCAATGGGTTTGAGTTCATTGTAAAGCTGCTGCTACCTTGAGATAGTTGAGCTGGTGTGTGATTGACTAGAAAGAGTAGTGGACATACTGAGCTGAGAGAAACCACTATGATTGGACTCCAGGCTGGTCATGGATCCCCTAAAAAAAAAATCAGACATAGTGATTGCTTTACAAACACTTACTGTATTTTCACAACAATAAGGCGCACTTAAAAGTCTTAAATTTTCTCAAAAATAGACAGAGCGCCTTATAATCCAGTGCACCTTATATATGGAAAAAAACAGAAAACCAAAAACTAAAAACCACCACTGTCGGATATTAAAAAAACACAAACGCTTGAACTGAAACAATACTGTTAAATATGCAGATGCCATCTTAGTTTACAAAACCTTCCATCATATAGCTCCTCCCACACTGCAAGATTTTATACAAAAAAATCCAAAACATCAACAATGGCTGGCTCTAGAGGTGACTGTGTAGTGAGTGCTTCATACCTGGAAGTCAATATGAATTACAATATTTTCACGACTATAAGGCGCACTTAAAAGTCTTAAATTTTCTCCAAAATAGACAGTGCGCCTTATAATACAGTGCGTCTTATATTTGGAAAAAAATGTCATTCATTGAGGGTGCGCCATATAATGCGGTGCGCCTTATAGTCGTGAAAATACGGTACATCTTTATTCAGAAAACATCTAGTATAATGAAATCAAATCATATGGACGACCATATAAATCAACTGACCTGATATCTCTGGAAGCCAGCACTTCAGTATAGTACATAATCTTACACTTGTGTGAGGAAACTTGTAGAGAAGCCAGCACATCATCCACACAAGAGAGGCTAGAAGATGAGGCAGCTGGGCAGCCGTAAAAGGACCACTGGAGAATGTAATATCCAGGCCAGCGAGTGATGTGAGAGCCCTGTTAGAACATTTCAAAGGTTCAGGATCAATATAGGCTCGGCTACTCCACTAATAGGGAAGTGTGGACAGGTGTCAGATGTGGCACATTAAAAGCAAGTCTAAAAATAGAAAATCTTTGTGCTACTTATTGTGTTCATTCCATTTACCTGTGCACTCTCTCCTTCTTTGCAGGTGAGGGATTTCTCTACCAAGCTGTAGTCGTGGCCCAGCACCCAGCTCTTGTCTAATAACTGCGAACCCCCAAAGGATGTTAAACCACTGGCTCCAATTATGTCTTTCTTTGGCAGTTGTGGGGGCCTCTTTGAATGGTAGATGTTAAAGAGCACGTCCCCTTTACACATATCAAAGTCCCAGGTGATTACGGAGGAGGCTTCTGTGATCTCAATTAAAATCTAAATACAGACAGAATAAAAAAAAGAAAAGAAAAATAGGAGATAGTAGTCAGTAGATAAAAGTAAAAGTGATATCCACTTAACGTCTCCATTTATTTTTCTTAAAATATGTGTAATTTCATTCCATACTATACAATGTCACCTTATATTTTATAATGAAGTATATGTACTACGAAAAGCAGCATTTGGAAGAGATATGGTTGTGAAAGATGCAATAAAGTCAAAGAATTGTGTTGAACAGCTCACTAATAAATCATTTTCACAGTTAGCAAATGGAAAATGTTCACATTTGTATTTTTGTAACAGTAGATGATATAAAATTTTCTCTTTGGTTTTCTGTATATTACACAAATTAAAGCGTGGATTTGTCGATTTACATAATTTAAAATAAATCTAAATCAAAAACCTTTATATACAGCTGCGTATAACAAAATTGGTGGTGCTACTCCTCAAAGTACGTTTTCCCAGTAAAATAAATAAAAATAAAAACATAAGTCATATAAAAATATAAAAAGTCACATCCTGGCAAAGTAAATTCTAAAATATTGCACAATTGCTAATAAAAATGGCAAATTATCGATGACAATTAAAGGATATATTTGTACATTCAACTCCTTTCATAGTGCAAAAACAAGTTACAGTGTTGATATTGAAGTTATTGGTACCTCATATGGAGCTCCCTTGAAAATATTGGCACTTTTATATATGGATTCTGTCAATAATCGGTTGTCTTCAATCTCCAGTTCATCTGCTGTCCTGTACAAAGACTTTGGTACTAAACCTCCTTCTGGAATGTCACACTGAAACATGAACAAAAAAACGGTATTACATACAGTTCTATATGCAGATTAAAAAAAAATTAATAATCTCACCAGACAGTCCCCTCCCAAAAAGTCAGGGATGAATTTATGATCAATGTAGTCAACCAAACCACCTGGACCTTTAAAATCATTTGCAGCATAAACAAGGAACTTCTTACGGGTGTTTTCATTGATTAGAGGGCTGACCTAAAACATAAATCACCTCTGAGAACCAAACCACATGTTGATAACACTGTTTATATTCCACATAATCTCAAAATTCACAAAGGGAAGTGGGGGCAAAAACAGATGTATTCTCAAGCTATGTGTAAAAAAAGTACAGCTAAATTTTATCTACTTTTCTAATGATTTTTAAAATTTATTTTCAGTAGTTAATTATTGCAAAGAAATAAAATTAACAAAAACAAACAGCAAATCAATTATTTTTTTGACAACATGCAAAATGCAAAAGCTTTTTAGAAAAAATGACGTTGATTTTCAAAATTAATTGTTATATTAAGTAAAAATCTCAAGCCAAAAATGAAAGCTTTCAACATTTTATTATTTTTCATAAAAATTGCTGGAAAAATAACATCGTTTTTAAGTTATTTTTTGTTTCATAGGTTTGATATAAAAATGTGTATTTAGTAATTTGGTAAAAACAAGCATAGTATGGAAAATTTGTCATATTTGGCCACATCTGTTGCATTGAATGTATTGGCTATAATGTTAAATGAATGCCATTTTTTCCTCACCAGGGCCCACAGCACAGGGAAAATTCTGGGCGCTTTTAACATGAGGAGACAGCCCAGAGTCTCCGGGTAATTGGCCTCCACTACTTCGATAATTCTTAGTAGTGCCTTAAGTCCTGGTCTCCAAAGATGACGCATGTTAAGACCCTCTAAATCGACCAAGCAAGTCCAGCAACTGGAAAACACAATCTACATTATATCCTATATAATACAAATTAGTTTTTATCTCATTGACTTCTATTGACATCAATCGACATTCAGTTAAGTTGAGATGCTTAAATACACTAATAAACCTCATCAGGCTTGCTTTTTGCCCCCTCCTATCAACTCAGCCCAAAGCTCAGGGCATGAATTTAATATCTACTACTGATAAACTGATTTAAATTTACTGCAGAAGCATATAAAAAAATGTCACATGATTTCTCATCAATGACACTGAACGAGTTAACATACTGCCATGTATAATTTCTGGCACCTGATTGGTCGACCAAATGTTGTTGTATTTTCCTCACAGCGCCTCAATCCCTCTTCATTGATGGCAACAACCTGCATAATGGAGGGGACGCATAAATGTCAGACATGATACCTGTAGGAAGAATGGTTGAATCATTTTCAGATGTAATCTTAAACCCTTTCACCTGCCTAACCAGCACCTCTTCCGTTAAGGAGCGAATCAATCCCTTCGTGTCCATATGACCCAAACGTAATATGTAGAGAGGACGGCCATCTAAAAGACATAAACATATTACAAATAACACACAAATACATAGTGCAGATATCACATAAAAAACTGAGCATTCACTGAAAAGATTATACATCTTTCATTGGTTTTAGAAAAAAAAACCATTTACATTTTAAAGTTAAGTGTTCACATAGAGAAGCACTCACACGTTAGTTAATAATTTACTTGCTTAACAAGTTGCAATAAATACTGAAGGAAGAATCTTTATCTCTAAGGGGCAATTTTCCCAGAACGATAACGGAAGAAAAACGCAAAAAAAAAAAAAAACTTTATCGTCTAGACTGCTGATGTCAAACCAATTTCATAAACAGCCAAGTGGATGCTACCTTTGCTTCCAAAAAATGAAGACACATGTTCACCAATCTAATCTTCTACATGTCTAATCAATTGATAGGAGTCATGGGCATGTTTCAGCAGAAAATTCAATGGTTAAAATGTATTGTGTGGGGAAAAAAGCCAGGATGTTTTGTGAAAGTGACACAGTAGCTAAAATCTGTAAACTCTTTTGGTGTGGAAATCATGATGGTGGGTTAGAAATGCAAAACTGACATACACAAGTATTTCTAGGGATGCCCCAATTTACAGAATCGACCCCATCTTTTAAACCCCAGACCTGACCCTTCTCAATTTTGGTGACATCTGCCTCCAGGGTTGCCAGATCAGAAAGACACATCTCCAGCTCAATCACACCAATAAACCTGCCCAGTTAAGCCAAAATTTTACCAAAAGTAGCCTATTTCATCAGCTCAACCAATTGCATTTCTGTCATCCCAATTGGTTGTAAACAGATCAATTGAGGGGGAATCTATTCAATCATTCAAAACTGAAGACCAAGAGCAGAAGGGTAACACACAGGAATCAACGTTTGCTAGTGCTGCCATCTGCACACAAGTTGTATGTAATACATCAGCAAATTGGAATTTTATGGACTTTTTTTTGTCTCTGAGTGCACGTAAATTCCTAGATGCAAAAAAGTAACATCAGAATACCGCTTTGGCGTGTTTGTATGTAGGTATATGTAGAAAATTATCATTCAAATATTGACTATACCTTTGTCATTGTGGTGCCAGCCTCCAGTATAGTAATCCTGAAGAAGTTGGGGGCGTTGCCATGAGTCCAATACATAATCCACCTGGTATTTCTTCCTCCACGTCAATGATTGACACAGAAGGTCTCGAGCCTTGTCAAAGTTAAAATCTGTGGTTGTTAAAAAGCGCAACACGTGCTGATCCTTTGGAATCTGTTATTAAGCAAAAAAAGAGAATTTAAATCTTGAAAATAAAAAAGTCAGATGTAAAAAAAAACATTGAATAAGGCCATGATAAAAATAAAGGGATTCATTTTGTTTCATTTGTCAAATGTCACCGCAAATTGAAAAAAAAATACTCTATTTGTACTTATAACTAATTGATGTGCAAAAAAACAAGTTGATGTATGTAGATAAAATGTACCTGACCTTGCCCTTGTGGGTTTCTTGGAGCCATTTCCGCAGTCGAATAAGACAGCTTTCCTGCAGAGGCGTTAAATCACCTAGGTAACGTCTGATGTAATCAGCATCCAACTTGTCTGCAGGCCAAAACACAGGATCAACTTGGCACATAGTCCATGGCATGCATTACAGAAACTCCGGCACTTTCACCCTGTCTGGAAATATAACTACATAAACTAAAATCCATCTAAAAAAATACACACTCTTGCAATGTAATGCAATTAAAATGGATTTAATCCTACCAGTAGCAAGTCTGTAATGTTAGGTATTACATAAATTCAACGAACATGTTGCCTCATGTTGATCTGATTGTCCTGTAGAGACACATAACTTTTGTCAAACTATGAGCAGTTTTATTTTTTCCACGTACTTCCCTCTACAAACAATTGGAACATACCTTTATTTGTAATGTTGCACGAATACCCAATTTGGCACTATTTATATACACTAATTCTAAGAAATATTTCCGATAGAGCATAATATTTACTTTTAAAAATATAGTTTTCAATTGCCTTACCTAAGATGGTCACCAACAACAAATCAATTGCAGCCTATTTTTTTCCCTTTGGCCAAAATGCGCCCCCGCACCAATTAGTTCATCACTTGTAGACATCTAATTCATTTGAATGTAATTGGCTGCCAACGCTTCCATTGGATTGGATGTCTAAAAGCCAAAGATTTAAGCAGTATCTGACTAAGCCATGATTTCAATTGTTTTACTGTCTAATGAGAATGCAGTAATTTAATATTTGAAAAAAAACTATATTTTAAGCTTTTTTTGTTTTTTAAGTAGTACCTATCGCTATTGGGCAGGCCGATGGCTGAGTGATTAGAGCGTCGACCTCACGGATCTGTTGTCTTGGATTTGAATACGGGTTGGTGCATCTGTGTGGAGTTTACAGGTACTGCCGTGGCCTGCGTGGCTTTTCTCCAGGTACTCTGGTTTCCTCCCACATTAAAAAAATGCATAGTGGACTAATTGGACACTCTAATTGCCCCTAGGTATGAGTGTGAGTGTGAATGGTTGTTGGTCACCTTATACCTTCCGATTAACTAGGCACCGATTCAGGGTGTCCCCCACCAGTCAGCTGGGATGGGCTCCAGCACCCCCAGCAACCCTTGTGAGGATAAAGCGGTTCAAAAAATGAATGAAAACGGTCGTTCCCATATCTAAACATGTCAAAATTGGTATTAGGTCCCAAAAAATGGTATTGGTGCAACACTATTTGGCAATGAATACACCCTTGAATACAGTAAACAAGTATTCCTCTCTAATTCTTAACATACATTTAAAAGATATTTATACATTTGTAGCTTTGAAGAACTATACTACAAATCCCTGAAAGGTCTTTTTGGCACTTTGGTCGTTAATATGTTTTCAATCTAATGACGGTAAATCCCAAACACTTACCATCAGGAGAGGTCGTCAATATCTCTTTGGTACTGTCCACCTCATGAGCCGGGAGCATAGGTTTAACACAATTTCCAGGGATGATATCTGTAGGAGAGGGTTCAGTCCAACGAGGTATATGTTTTATGCCCTCCTTTTCAAGCTCTTTGAGGTGATACTGGATAATTTCGTTCCCCTACCAAGATTGGATAAACACAATTTAACATCAATACGACTGAACATTAGCAGAGACAAAAAAAGTAGTTCAATCAATTACAGAACACATTTATCAAGCCCAAAGTTTCACAAATTTCAATCGTTAGTCAGAAACCCAGATAAACGAAAATACAAACCTTTTCTATGTTACTGGCATACTGCTTAATTGCTATTTTCTCTGCCATTCCTTCAAAGCCATAAAATGATTTAACATCAAGACTAGCTGTTTGTTCAAAATATGTCCATTCTTCATTCTCTGGATGAACCTGTATAAAAAAAAAGACCCACATTTTTGTTTATTTATTATGCTGCAGTTTCATTGTGGTTGTCCATAACATAAAAAACAGCACAGAAGTAAATGTTGTTAAAGTATATTATCCATTTCAAACACAGAATCAATATAATAATCTGTCAACTACTTCTGAAATACCAAATTTTCATCTTAACCATAGTTAAAGAGGTATTTCACAAATCTTTCTTTGGAAATAGTAGGTGTCATTTAATGAAGAAGTAAAGTGCTCGTTTTACATATAATTCCTTGAATAGAATATCTTTAGTGATTTAGATGATCTGGATTTTGAGTCAAGGCTTACCGAGTATTTGCAGTACTCTTGGGAAATGACTCTGCTGGAAAACGATTCATTTATGATCTCAATGGCAAGTGTCCGCTCTCTGCGGTTCAATGTGTTCTTTTGGATGAAATACAGGTAGTCTACACCAGCAATCTGTGTAGAGACAAAGGAATTTTTTTTGTCAACCCTGGGAATTTTCAATAAAATACTGTTAGTAAGTCAACACAACTTTGAACACATGCCAGTATTTTATTAGGTAATGAGAAAATACATCATTTTTTTAAATCCTCCAATATTTTGACCTATTTTTCAAAAATGTTTTAAAGGGCGAATGTAGTAGTGCTCTTTCAGTATAGTTTAAATGCAATTGCTTTGTTATGTTATATAACATAGAGTTTATGAATAGAGTGGATAGAGTTTATAAGTAAGAATAACCAAGGGATTTCAGATATTTGTAGAGAAAGAAGAGTGACGGTGATAATAATAAATTAATTAAATGTTGCATAGGGCACACGTAGGTCAAATTAATGGTGATAACAATAAATTCATTAAAAGTTGCACAGGTCAGATATAGGTCATATTAATGGTGACATTTTTTTCTGTTTTGACCTTTTTTTTAGTAGCGTTTGATCAATGGCGTGTTGACTAATTGTATCCACTGTAACTGACGACTAGCACCTACAATTTAAAATACTTTAAAAAAAATAGTATCACAATGTCATGTTTAAAAAAAAAACATATTACATCAAAACCAATTTGAAAGATACCCGTTTAAGTAGTCGAGGAGCGTCAATGTCAATCGTGCAGCGTCTTTCAGTAACCAGTGTTGAGCCGTCCTGGCTTTGGTTTTCACTGATGACCTCACTGTCTATAAACACTGGAATCAAGGAACACTTTGGGAATCTTTTGTGGTAAGCCTGTTAAAGAATAATTAAGCTGCATATTTATTTTCATGTCGTAGTGACAACAAAGACAAGCAGGAACAAAAGAAAAAGCTTTTTCTTCCTGGCTTTACTTCACGCAAAAAAAGATGTATTATTCTCTAGTCATATTAGTGTGCTGGCAGGTTGGTAAAAGCACAGCAGGGTATTCTGAAATGTCCCTTTATGCCCACCACAGCTAACATAATATTAGGGTGAATTATTGTTTCTTAAATTCAGATGAACAGTGTTGCTTCAGCGTGCACTTGCTGAAAGCATCCCAGCATGAGAAAAACAAATGACCAAATTACAGCAATTTGACAGTTATTGACTTTTTCTTTTAACAATAAAAACTCTGTGGGCTTGTAAATGATTACGACAACAGTATTTTTATGCATTGTTACACGGGTAACATTTTATGAGGGTTGCAATAGATGAACGAATCTAAAGTGAAGGGGTGACAGTATGTTATATATACGAATATGATACAATATAACCTCTCCAAAATAATTTTAGGAAGGGCGACAAGCACTCTTTTTTTTGCAGCTGTTTGTGTGGCTGGTGGCCGTTTTGTGTAGCATGACCGGTGGTTGGAAACTTGATAGCAAAAAGTACATATTGCACAACATCGGTACAATATTTCTTAGTACTCCTCAATACCAATTACATAATTCGTGTACCATTTAGCCACCAATGCGAAACACCATTCAAAAGCCAAATACATGTAATCACATGCATTGAGTTTGGAGGAAGGGTATCTAAGACATGTCTTATTTCCCACAAAGGGTGCCAAATTGAAGCATAGTTGCAACAAGCCTGTTTATTTGTTTGAGTTAACAAGCAGCTGTGGCAGGACGCGTATGTTAAGCCTAATCATTGTTAAAAGTGTCAAATATGCATGTTCAAAACAAGAGTGAATATGACAGTTGGCACATCGGGATGTCGTGGAACAATCGAGACATTGTTCAAGCTCGAAGGACAAACTGACAAACTAGTTCAAATAACACTGTAAGGCAGGGGTGGGCAAAGTATTCCACAAAGAGGCGCTGTGGGTGCGGGCTTTCGTTCCAACCTCTAAAGAGGAAACCTTTCCACAAATCTGGTATTTAAGAAGTGCAATTAGTGGATTGCAGTCAGGTGCTTCTTGTTTCAGCAGAAACCCCATTGGTAAAACTCTATGAGCTGGATGGGTTGGAACAAAAACCTGCACCCACAGCGACCCATGAGGACCGGTTTGCCCAACCCTACTCGCAGGTAATTTACCAATAGTACCTTGGCGATCAACATAATGAGCACCCCTGCTTTAGACTTTGGAAACTTATTTTAAGAAACCTTTTCACGTTGTCAAACCGTGACTGCATGTTTACTTGGACTATGTATTCAACGTTTCACAGCTGATGTCTACAGTGCAAAGGGTGACGGTCCTGCTTTGTGCAGATTACATAACTAGTTTAATGTATAACTTTCGAGCTAGAAGTCAAAGCCAAAAAAGATTGCTTGCTCTGGTGAAAATAAATATTTACTTTCCATACAACTCTTCTTGTATATATACTAAACAAAGATGTCTCAATGAATCCAGCCAACCCTATAAAACATTTAGGTAGAAACAGCCGCCTGTGAGGGCGGCCTGGCAGGTGAGCGGTTAGTACATCGGCCTCACAGTGTGGGGGACCTGGGTTGAAATTCAGGTCGGTCAACCTGAGTGGAGTTTCTATGTTCTCCCTGGGCATGTGTGGGTTTTCTCTGGGTATTACGGAATCCCCCACACTCCAAAGACATTCATGGTAGGCTGATTGGACACTCTAAATTGCCCCTAGGAATGAGTGTCAGCGTGAATGCTTTAGCCAGTCTACCATGCATGTTTTTGGAATGTGGGAGGAAACCACAGTACCCAGAGAAAACCCACACAACCCCAAAAAGCATGCAAACTCCACACAGTAAGAACTGTATATATATGTATATATATATATATATATATATATATATATATATATATATATATATATATATATATATATATATATATATATATATATATATATATATATATATATATATATATATATATATATATATATATATATATATATATATATATATATATATATATATATATATATTTTTTTTTTTTTATTTTTTTTTTTTTTATTTTTTTTTTTAAACATACTAATAAATGTGAAAATGTATTACAGTATTAAGGGTCCTCTGTGTTAAAAAGAAGTTTCATAAACTAACAAGTCACTGTGACAATAAATGCTTAAAGGTCTTAAATGTAAACTTTTGAAAAGCTGCGCACTGACCACAGTTACTGCAATGATTTAAATATTTTTTTCTTTTGACTCTTGAGGAAAGTATCTTATAAAAGTTTTTTGTTTTTTTAAACTAAGTGGATTCAATAACAATGGGATGGATACATTATCGGAATAAGTAACCATTTCAACTCACACTAGCTACAACAAATATGGCCAATACAGTAGAGAACCTGCCACAAAAAGATACAACATGCAGTATCAATGTTTAACTAAATGTTAACAATAGTACTCACTGCCATTATTAACTCGAATGAATGTTTGTAGACCCGGACAGGTGACTGGTATTCTCGAACCATGGTTGCAGTTTAGTCAATTCCTGCTGAATAACAAGATAACAACTTGTACTCTGTTCTAATGAAATGATTCACTGAAAGAAACTGAATAAAGATGACAACAACCATCACATTTACATAACTCTGCACCATGCTTATTATCACAGATTATGCACCCTCACAGTTGTTTGCATAAAGCCTTTTGTTCCAGAACATATACTTACAGCAATCCAATGTTGATCACTTGGTTTAAGATGTTTTAAATTTCTGATCCATTAGAATGTTGTCCACTTTGTCAAAGCTGGCAGGTAGAAATGACATGCTATGCCTTTTTGGATGTTGTAAAAATGACGAGCACTTTGGCCAGATGGTGAATGAGAGTGAACTCCACCTCTTTCAAGCCAACTGGAAGCCACACTTGCTTTTCACATCTAGTAACCCTGATGCAAAAAGACCGTTATGTCATAGGTTAGTGTAGCATGGGATCTAACCTTGAAAAAAAAAATGCTTTCACAACAGACTGACATTTAACTGTAAAAAGGAATAGCAGAGGTTTCTCCTGAGCCAAGGACCACATTATTTTTCTATTATGTTGAAATTCCCAAAAGTAGACTGATATACTTTTAGGGTGGGACTGTCTGTTATTCCCAATAAAATTTGCGAGACATGAATCCGTACGAATTCATGAGTCATAAAATAATTCGGAAATACTCTACGATATAACCTAAAGGTGGAAAAAGTTATTTCTAATTAGAAATAAACAATATTAATTTTATTTACTTCTGTAGACAACCTACCAAAAACTTCAACCTCACATACTATAAGCATAGTTCAGTGCAACATTTCTGTAAATACACCTTTACATGTCACACCATTACTATGCCTTCTTTTTGCACTAAATCAAAATAGTTAAACCTAATTTTGCATTGATACATTAATATTGAGGGCAGCCTTGGCAGAAGAGTGGTTAGCACGTCGGGGTCACAGCTCTGGGGTCCTAGGTTCAAATCAAGGTTGGTCCACCTATGTGGAGTTTGTATTTTCCCCCCAGGCCTGCGTGGGTTTCATCCGGGTACTCCGGTTTCCTCCCACATTCCAAAGATATGCAAGGTAGGCTGATTGCACACTCTAAATTGCCCTTGAGTATGAGTGTGAGCATGAATGGTCATTTGTGTTTATGTGCCCTGCGATTGGCTGGCCACCAATTCAGGGTGTGCCCTGCCTCTGGCCTGAAGTCCGCTGGGATAGACTCCAGCACCCCCCGCGACCCTAGGATAGAGAGATTCAGAAAATGACATGAAATGGAAAAAAACTTTATATTTTTGCCTGAAAGAAATCAGTTTTAAATAACCCTTATGAAATAACTTGTTTTCAATATTTAATCGAATAAATCCAGCAAGGCAATTTCATTACAAGGAAATGATTTATATTTGCCCGGAGAAACATTTACAACGTAAAAGCCTCAAAGAATATTACTTTGCATGCAAAAAAAAGAATTATTACCGTGTTTTAGATCGGGTTCCTGACGTTAGATGATAAAGATGAGGTGTCAATCGAATACTGGAAAGGACCAGGCTCGTGACAGAGTGATTCGATAACTGTAATATCTGTAATTATTCATTTTAATTTCTTCCCCTCAAATTACCCTTTAGTTTTATTTGCGATCGTTGAAGAAAAATAAAGAACACTGTCATCATGCCTGAATGATTTGTGACATACAGCTTTCAAAAAGCATGACGTCATTACGACTGACGCCAATGCGCCGCGATCTTGCAAAATAGGTTTAAAAAAGTTTGTATTTTTACAAACTAGGACATTATTAAAACAAATACTCCAAAATATTTCATTCATTCATTTTCTGAACCACTTATCCACACAAGAGTCGCGGGGGTGCTGGAGCCTAACCCAACTAACTGTGAGCATCAGGTGGAAGACGCCCTAAATTGCTGGCCAGCCAAACGCAGGGCAGAATTGAGAAACACAAACCATGAACGCTCATACCTAGAGGCAATTTAGTATCTTATATAATAATACCCTTATTTTGAAATTCACTGGCCACATTACAAATGTTATTTTTCAAAACTGGTACTTGTTTTTTAGTACGTTATTCATTTGCAAGTATTTCTATAATGTTGGAAATATTATTATATTCCATGATCATTTTCATTTGTCAAATAACCCATTCTTAGATGCTTAAGATTGTAAAGCTTGTCCCCAGAATGTTAAGAGCTTCAATTATTTTCCATTATAAAAGAATGCAGGAAACAATCAACCCGAAGGAAATTGCTTTGGAAAATGTCAACACTTCCAAATGTCTGGCTCATCACCTAATTTGCAGACACTCTGCTACACCTTGTCTAATTACCACCAAGCTTGATAGTTTTCTGAATAGCATCAATTTTCTTAACTGTTCTCTCACAAAAACAACACCATCAAACTAGACGTGTGTATAATAATGAAGAAAAATGATGACAGGAATTTACAATTACAGCAAAAGAAGCTCAACAATTCAAAATGTTCACCACAGGCTTCATATTACTTGTCTTACTAAGCTTTTATGAGAAGGAAGCAATTTAAGGAAGAACTAGAAGGGAACGAACACATTACATAAATCTACTCCTTATTTGCTATCTGCAACTTTATGTGACATTAGGTTAAATTGAAAATGCAAGGGGTTCATTTAATTTGCCGAATAATGTGTAGTTCAACTTTTGTCCACTGGAGGTCCTCCGCCAATTGTAGCAGTGACCTATTTTATCTATTCCATATGCATGCAGCTAGGGACACGATTCCTGAAGTACTAGTCCTCATCTCATCTCATTTTAGGAACAGCTTCATCCTCATTAAGGTCACGGGGGGTGCTGGAGGCAATCTAAGCTGTCTCTGGGACAAAGGCAGAGGACACCCTGAATTGGTGGACAGCGGAACACATGGTACAAGGAGACAAAGGACAACCATGCACTCTCACATCCATACCTAAGGGGGGATTTGGAGTTTCCAATCAGCCTATCATGCATGTTTTTGGAATATGGGAGGAAACCAGAGTACCTGAAGGAAACCCACACAGGCCTGGGGATAACATGCAAACGCCATACAGGTGGACGTGACCCTGTGACCTGGATTTGAACCCAGGACCCCAGAGCTGTGAAGCTGGCGCACTAACCACTCGTGTACCTATACATATATTCACAGCAGAAAGATGAAAACATCCATATGATATGGGGCTGATTATCAGTGTCAATATTGGCCAATGTGTTAGGAAATTCACTCAAGTTGGTCTAGGGGAGGCGTGGCCAACACACCTTGAATCAAATCAAATAATCAGGATCAGTAGGAAGCTTCTGGACTGCTGGTGAGTCATTTGATTCAGGTGTGGTAGATGAGGGAGATATGGAAAATAGACTGGATAGGGGCTCTGGAGGACTGGACTTGGCCACTCCTGGTCTAACTTGAACCTGGGTAAACCCTACTTTTTTCATTTATTTGTATCAAATTTGATGTAATGCCACCAACCTCTACTTGCTCAAGGCCTTATCCCTTGCTTTGAAGGTTTGCTTTCTTAAATTGCAATCTTAAAATTGAATTTCTATCAGGGGTAGTGTGGACATTTTTGGGGACATGAAAGTGTTGATAACATCTAGCCTGATACATATCAAAGCAAAGCTTAATTTTATTGTAAAAAGTTTGTCATCGAGAGATGAGGAGGAGAAGTACAAGAGGCAGATTACTACTAACACGACAGGATCTTGTTAGAGAGTGAAATGACTTTCCTGTTGTCATGCAACTACACCCCGTTGCCAGATGTCACTGTAGTGATTCACTAAAAATTGCTTACATGACATTTAGATACTCTGCAGAGTCTGCCAACAGCTGTGTCCGTAAACGCGACTGTAAAACATCAAAATAGCTGAAATCAAAACAATTAAAGCAATTATCCAGAAGATAACAGCTGGATAATTGTCACTCATTTCAGTATTTGGTATTTAAATATCACTAATAATATACAGATGTCCTTAAATTAAGAATGCGGAGAAAAAAATATCCGTATTTACATCAGTAAAATCTAAAGTTGTACTTCTTTCATCCAGATCAAAATATACTGGAAACTTTTTAAGTTTGCTTATGTTTATTTTCTTATTTTCTATTCCCACAAGCCATGCATGTGCAATCATCGTTCAATTATTGGGCCAAATGGTCAAGGCAGCTTAACACAGTAAAACACGGAAGTAAAAGAAAAGTCACGGAATTGTGATGCTAACTAAATAACATTTCTCATAATGCCTGAGGCTTCAGAGGCCTGATACGTGCAAAACAGTGTGTTATTTCAGAACTGGTTCGACCACGGTGCATGCATGAACCGAGTAACCTCTTTGAAGAGGTCTCCAACCAGCTTTCTGGTCTGTACCAGAGTTTCCTACTTCATATTCACACCAGCTTCAAAAGATGTACACGACAAAAAGCAGGTATGAATACGCCCTCAGTTTATAAGTGATGGTGATGATTATAAAATGTCCCAATAATTAGCTAGTTCATAACATGGCTCAGTGAATCAAGTTGTTAATGTCATCCAGAAGTAATGTTTAAAGGTATTTTTGCAGCATTGGAATTGGGCAGTCCTAAGAAATATCACGTCAATGCTGTGAAATATGTACACATGCTGCCATAAAAAAAGCACACTTGCCACTCTTCCCAAATGTGTAGCTTCCAATCAGCCTTCTGCTGTGAATTTGATGTTTCAGAACCCGTATCTGCAGGTTCGATCCATTTTTTAATATATCTTTAGATTTTAGAAAATGATTTTTGAATTAAAAACTGAAAAAAATGATTAAAAATTACAAGTATTGATTTAAAAGGGGGAAAATCAGGAAATATAATATGCATCTATACTCTTCATTCTAATTTGATCCTAAAATAGAAAGTCGGCACTCATGATTTACTTTCCCGGGCCACACACAAATGATGTGGCGGCCCAGATTTGGCCCCCGGGCCGCCACTTTGACACATGTGGTGGGATAAAAAAATGTCACATTTCTTCATTCTAATAACTTGATTGCTTGTGGAATGTGCAGCAATATTCATAAAGCATTGGCTTCTGTTTAGTCAAGTGTCGAATCTTATCGTGCAGATTTTTCCAAGGTGAAATTACACAAGTTCTCAATTGGAGCTTTTCAGGGGATAAACAGCATCTTTAATCATATCTCAACAGCTTAATGATTCACCACCCAGATGTTTGTTTTTGTGCAAAGCCACTTAGTTGCAAGGACAAAAAAAAAATGTAAGCAGCACTGCAATCATATAAAACTAAAGAGAGCAACCTTGCCTTCCCGTCCGCGCCTTTTGAGAACTGACTGTAATTTGTGCAAAATTCTCTAGCAAATAAAGTCACTTATAATGATTCAGAGGTCATAATATTCTTTGTGTCTTGCGGCCATATTCAACCTCTCTCTGACTTCTCTACAGCCTTTTCACCTGCAACATCGATCAAGAGGTTGAATAACTCATGAGAAGTTGCACTATGTAGTTTCCAAGCAACATTACATACACCCACCTCTACAAGAACTTTGACATCAATGTTTTGACAACTGTGCAAAAAGCATGTTTTTCTGGCATTTTTGAGAGATGAACCTTTTACTGTTTGATTTTTGTGGAAGATAAACTTTTTAAGTTAAACCTTCAGAAAACCCCAATACAAAGTCACATACACATGTGGTTAATTCTTTTTTGTCATCTCACTCTTACTTAAGGTCTTCATTTTTAGTCATAAACCCGGGCATCTGATTCATCTGCTGTCTAAATCCTTTTTTCACTCATTTTCTTTCTCTGGAAATTGAACAGTTTTGTGTCCCACGTGGACAATTCCTCTTACATTCAATCACCTCGATGACAACTTGACAACCCACTCCGACAAAAGGGTCAACAAGGTTGATGAAATGTCTGTCATACATCTCTGGTTCTCTCTTCTTTCATCAAATCTTAGGCTTCCTTATTTGTTCCATGATTGTATGGAGTCATCATGTCAGTTGTCTGGGAAACAACCACTTTTTCTTATGTGAATTTTAGTGTAGTCTTTGGATTTTTGTTTCTGGATTTAATAGAATTTTCTATGTAAAATCTGTGTCTGACTTGTTAGCAAAAAAGTCTCACAGGCTGTTCTGAGACCAGCAAGGAAAAACACCAAACTGACTTGTGCTCATGTACGACTGCCTTTGTTCGACCTCATGTTTACATTTCTTTGATTAAACATGTTTTATTTCTCATCTCATTTTCAAAACTGCTTTATCCTCATAAGGTTGCAGGGGGTGCTGGAGCCTATCCCAGCTGACTCCGGACCAGAGGCGGAGGACACCATGAATCGGTGGCCAGCCAATCGCAGGGCACAAAGAGAGGTACAACCATGCGAACTCACACCCATAACTAGGGGCAATTTATAGTGCCCAATTACCCTACCTAGTGTTTGGAATGTGGGAGGAAACTGGAGTACCCAGAGGAAACCCACTCAGGCTCCTAGGAGAACATGCAAACTCTACACAGATGTACATGCCCTAGATTTGTACCTACAACCCCAGAGCTGTGAGGCTGACATGCTAACCACTCGCACCACCGGGCCATCATAGTTTATTTTATATCTTGTCATATTGGTGGTACTTGTAGAGCCAAAATACTACTCTTAAAAGTAATTTCTCACAATAATTTTATTTCATTGAGGCAGTGGATGAGTGATTAGGGTGTCAGTGTCACAGTTCTGGTGTCAAGGGTTTGATCCCAGGTCAGTCCTCATTGTGTGAAGTTTGTATGTTCTCCCCAGGCTAGTGTGGGTTTTCTATGGGTAGTCAGATATCCTCCCACATCCCCAAAACATGTATGGTGGGCTGGTTGAAAACTTTAAATTGCCCCTAGGTTTGAATTTGAGCGTGAATGGTTTTCCGTCTCCTCGCTCCCTCTGATTGGCTGTCCAACAATTATGGGATAGGCTCAAACACCCTCCACGATCCTTGTGAGGATAAGCAGTTCGGAAAATAAATGCACAAACAATTTAATGCATAGTAATCTTTTTATTCTGTCCTCTATATTTTTTTGATTTTTGCTTTCTAGCAGATGAATCAATTGTGATAAAAAAATGTCAATAATCCTAACACCTTTTGATAAGGAATTTTAATACACTTCTTTCTTGCACAAAATAGCATTTTTAAATGAAATGAAGCTTCCAGAAAATCTCCATTCATGAATATTACAAAAAAAACATGTATTGATAATTACTACTTCACTCAAAGTAATATCCTGACTATACAAGTACAGGCTTTAGGATTTGTAAAATGAGACAGCATTGTCAATTTCACTTTTCTTTTTTTTTACTGTAGTTCCACAGAGAATAATGATTAAGAAACTGAAAAGGACTTCAACATTCTTTTTAGTTCCCTCTGAGGCAATTTCCCACTGCAGGAACTCTCAAAGCAATTTAGGACTTTCTGCACCTTCAAACTGTTTTTGACTGCCAGATCCACCCATGAAGAAATTCTTTTACATGGGCAAAAAATCAATGACAACCTCAGGGTAAATACTAGTGAGGAGCAATGGAAAAAGCAGCATGCTGTTGATTCTAATTTGGAATTTGAAGGGGCTACAGCTGAACGGGTTTGGAAATCGCATTGAATAAGTCAATGCCTCAAGGCCTCATCCGCTGTCAGGACTCAATTAAAAACAATGACAAAAACAAAATATTAAATCAATGAAAATCCCTGATCAATTTATTTATTATTTATCATTTGTTTGAACTTTATAGAAGTGCTTAAAAATCACAAATATCTACTCCAATATAAATCAATTCTCAACTACATTAAGTCATCTACTTAAAACAAAAAAAATGTGATTTTTTGTTGTTGTTGTTGTTGTAAATTTAACCTCATGACTGCCTTTGACTGTGATGGTCATTAATATTTTATACTTTTTTTTACAAGATAAATGGCAAACATTGAGTTAATTCTTTTAATGTTGGCATCAAGGAGTAAATGTTGTACAAAAAAATTATGTTTTCACAGTCTATATATGAAGCAAAACATAAAAAAAGAACACATTTATCCATTCATTCATTATCCTTTCTTTTTTTTTAAATCCTAAAACAGAAAGTTGGCACTCATGGTTTTTTTCTCTTTTTTTCCTTAGTTGTTTCTATATATTTGTAGTCAAGACCTTCCAATAATCACAAAGTAAAGTGTGGCCAATTTGTGACTGGGGGTTTGAATCCTGGTTGGGAAACATTTTCCATTAGTTGTTCCTATGTATTTGTAATCAAGACCTTCCAATAATACACAGGGAAAAAAGAAGCTGAGATTAATTGTTGTAGACTGATGAGATTAACCTTTAAGCAAATGCTAAAAAGGCCAAGTTTTCAGAAAGAAAATATCTGCTTATTAGCCAATCAACAATTTCATCTGTGAAATGTCACAGCTTGTGCTTCATTCATTTTCAGATCCGCTTATCCTTGCATAACATAATCTTGGTTACACGACGAGATGTAATTTTTAAACTGTCAAATTAAATTGCTATGGCATTTTGCTGTGAATTAAAAAAAAAAACCTTAACAATATTAAAAGGAATTAAACACAACTAAATCAGTTTGTAATTAGTTTTGACAAACTCATAGGTGTTCCATTAGTTAGCGGTTTTACGTCAAATTCAAATTACAGTATACAAGTCATTTTCAGTCAAAAAGCTGCTTTACAGAATTCTCAGAGTCCATCACATTATTGTCGAAAATAAACAGTAAAACAGTCTCCACAGCAGATATATATTTTTTCTATTGGAAAGACAAGGTTGCGTGTTTCCTTGCAAGACAAAATGAAATAAAATGACCATTTATAGTAATGCTTTTTTTCCTAAAAATGACCAAGTATAGTGAAGGATTTTTTCTTAAAAAATGACCATATAAAGTAAGGCTTTTTAAAAAAAAATATCACCATGTAAATATGGCTTTGTTTTTGAAATCACCATGTATAATAAGGCAATTTTTTAAGACTTTTCTATATATTTGTAGTCAAGACCTTCCAATAATGAACCAAATAAAGTGTGACTGATTCGTGGTGTAGAGGTTAACTCGTGTGATTCCCATGTGAGAGGCTGGGGTTTGATTCTCAGGTGGGAAACATTTTTCCCTTAGTTGTTTATATATAGTTGTAGTCAAAACCTTCCATTAATGACAAAAGAAACCGTGGTCAAATTGTGGCGTAGAGGTTAAGTCACTTGACTCCCATGTGGGAGACCTGGGTTCAAATCCCGGTTTGGACACATTTTCACTTAGTTGTTTCTGTGTTTTTGCAATCAAGACACTCAAATGATTACAAAGGTAAGTGTAGCTACTTGGTGGCGTAGTGGTCAACTCACTGGACTCCTGTTGGGGAGACCTGGGTTCAATTCCCGGTCGAGACACTTTTTCACTTAGTTGTTTCTGTGGACTTCTTGTCAAGACACTCAAATGATTACAAAGACAAGTGTAGTCACTTGGTTGGCACAGAGGTTAGATCACTGGACTCCCATGTGGGAGACCTGGGTTCGATTCCCGCTGCCGTTGTTTGGCTGAAAATACTTAGAAAGAAGAATTGGTCAATGGAATAAGAAGAAGAAAAAAAAAAAAAAAAAAAACTTTTTTAATTTATATTAAACACTTAGTCATACTTTTCAGCAAAAGGTTATATTCCGAACTGCCTTCGGCAGTTCGGAAGACACTTGATGGACCTGTCTGTGCGAAAGGCGTTCTCGGGTCGGCCTTCGGCCGACCCTCGACCGCTTGCTTGGTCAGTGAACCGCCGACACCGGGAAGCGAACTCACGTTCTCTCCGTGCAAAGGCGAGTGTGCAACCCACTACACCAACTCGTGCCCCACTTATACATGGGTGTTGAAACGTTTTATCCAAGGAAATGGGGTGAAACACTTAGTCATTTTTTGGACAAAATGATTCATCCACAACTCAATACTTATACACTTAGGCATTAGAACTTATTTTTTTAACTGAATAATATTGGGAAAATCTTTGCTGGCACTGGGATTTGAACCAACAACCACAGATGTGAGAGACTGATGACTTAACCACTGGGCCACCACCCTGTGGGAGAAAGCAGTAGTACTTGTACTTTCATCTCATTCATTTACCTGAATAAAATTGGGAAAATCTTTGCTGGCACTGGGATTTGAACCAACAACCACAGATGTGGGAGACTGATGACTTAACCACTGGGCCACCACCCTGTGGGAGAAAGCAGTAGTACTTGTACTTTCATCTCATTCATTTACCTGAATAAAATTGGGAAAATCTTTGCTGGCACTGGGATTTGAACCAACAACCACAGATGTGGGAGACTGTTGACTTAACCACTGGGCCACCACCCTGTGAGAGAAAGCAGTAGTACTTGTAAATTTATCTCATTCCTTTACCTGATGACTTAGTTGAAAAATCTTTGCAAGAAGTAGGATTTGAACCCAGGACCACAGAGGTGAGAGACTGATGACTGATCCAATGGGCCACCACTCTACAGGATTATGCAGTAGTATTTGTTGTTTTGTCTCTTTCCACTCCCTGATCATACTTAGTACTTTATGGTACCTTCAAGAGGGAAAAGTTAGGTAAGCAGAGCAAAGCAGGATTTGAACCCAGGTCCACAGAAGTGGGAGGCCAATGACTTATTCACTGGACCACAGGTTCCCAAGAGTAAGCAGTAGTATTTATTGTTTTGTCTGTTACTACTACTGACATTTTAAAAGCTAAGCTATCTATTAAACAAATAGTTTCTATTTAGTTATTCATGTGTTTGTGTGTGAGAGAGATAATAAGAAACAGCTAACACTACAGATGCCCCATTCCGACCCCCCACTGCTGACCTAATACATGCCGGTTAGATGTGCTCAGAAGAAGTCTCTGAGTCTCTCTCTCAAGCTAGCTTGGCAGGGGAGCTTTATTTAAGTTTTCCATGGCAACAATCATGCACCAAACCATCATGGTATTCCCAATTCAGCTGTAGAAAGCCTTGAAAGAACATGCCAGACCTTGATAACAATACACGGGGGAAGAGGATGGGGACTCTACCATCGTCTTTTCAGCAAACCTCAGAGACTCATCAACCCCTTTCCGTCACCTTGTCTCAACATACAAAAAGAAAAATTGTGAGGAAACTTATTAAGACTTGAAGAAAAATTTGAAGGGAAAAAAGGGGCAATGAATTACAGCCATTTAGCTCCTAAAAAACAAGTTTAATAGCTGTTCATTAAAGTAGACTGAAAGTTTAACTCATTGGCTGCCACTGACAGTGCTTGATGTCCAATCCATTTCAACTGTGGGGGGACGGCAGTGATCGTTCATCATCTAATGCCATTAATGCTACTGAAACATGATTACGGAATGCCAGCCATCCGACTTTAACTGAATTTGTTGCCTGTCAGTGTCAATGGCAATGAATTACAAATATGTTGATGACAAATAATGTTAGTTTCCTCGATTTTATTAAACAATTATATGTACAAATATGGGACATGGAAAATACTACATTTTAACTTGATGTAAATGGCTTTATGTGTATCTGATACAAATGTTTACTATGATCACTGAAAGGATTCACGTACTATCAAGACACACATTTTGAATATTTTCAAGCATGATCTCCCTTTTTGAGTGCAATGTCATGTGTCTGTTACTTGCGCAATCCAGTATTTGGCATCTTCAATCAATAACTTTAAAATGGTCCCAAAGCTTCCATTTTTGACTAAAACTCACAGCCTAGCAGATACAAAATAGAATCATGCAAGTCCCTGAGTTATTGACTTTTTTTTCCCTCACCTACTTTGATAGCCACGCTATAAATGATTTTCCACATTGGCTCCTGTCAAAAGGTTTGACTGCAAGCTACTTAGTCAGACATAATCTCCTGGGGATTCTCCAGTCACAAGCAATCACTGCATAGGGCCACCTGGCCATCTCGAAAGTCTCGACAGGGGCAAAGGCGCTGGTATTTGATGCTGGCACCTGCACAGCTGAACAGCAGAGGGTCCTGCTGTAGGCGACATTCTGCATGTTCTGCTGAGAAGGCGGGGAAGAGATGATTCATCTCTGACTCAAGCCCTGCACATTGGAAATCTAGCCTTGGAGACAAAGACAAAGGAGGAAGACCCAATGTGCTTAGCATGAACATATTTTCAATATGACAAGATACAGAACAAATACACTGGAAATGACAACACTTTATCATGCATCTAATCGCAAAGACTCTTTGTGGTTACCAATTTAGAAAATATAATTAAAACATGACATTAATGTATTTGAATGAAATGACAGTGTTGGCAAACTGCTTAGTGTATCAGTCTCATGGTTCTGACAAGGGTTCTAACCCAAGTTTGGACCTTGCTTTGCGGAGTTTGGATATTCTCTCCCCAGGGTTGCAGGGATTTTGTCCGGGTACTCTGGTTTCTTCCCATATCCCCAAAATGTGCAAAGTAGACGGATTGGACACTCTAAATTGTCCCTAGGTATGGATGTGAGAATGAATGGTTGTACGTCTCCTTGTGCCCTGCGATTGCCTGGCCACCAAATCAGGGTGTCCCCCATCTGGTGCAGTAGTTGACTGGGGTAGGCTACAGCACATTTGTGGACCTTGTGAGGATAAGCGCTATGACATATGAATGGATAAAATTAACATTCTTCAACAATTATCTCTTTTTCAAAGTAGTATACGGCGAAATGTGGCCAGCCAATCACAAGGCACGAGGAGACGGACACCCATTCACACTCTCACTCATATCTATGAGGTATAACAGAATATAATATATAAAATATAGCACCTGGTGTTCATATTGGACAGTCATTGTCCAAATTTCCGTTTGTGGCAGGAATTTAACGCCATCGTAGTACACTTTACTTCAGTTACGTAAGCCATCTGCCAGTCTTTCCATTTTGCCCATTTGTGAAAGGAAAGAAAAACCTTACGCATTGAAGGCTTCTTTAATGTTGATGAAACGATACAAGGCAGGCTCGCAGATCAACCCCACATCTTGGCAGGCCTTCACACATGATTCGCCCTGCAGCGAAGCCAAGAGCTGCAGGGCGCTGAGGGGGGGCCAGGACGTGTAGGAGGTGATGTTAGAGGCCCAAGTTAGGATACTGGAGTTGGGCAGAAGCATGAAAGGAGCGAGTGGGCTGCCCTGCCAGACCTTTGACGAGTTTACTGGAGGAAATGGAACTTCAGGAGAACAAAAGTCCTGCAAAACAAATATCCGTGAGCCATCCTCTTTTTGGATGGAAAACACATGACAGTAATTAGAAATTCCACAAGTGAGTGCTGACCAACGGCAAATTTATCAGGGGGAAATGACCCATTTTGGAGAAAGAAAAAATAAAAAAAAACATGAGAATGCAAAGGCTGCTTGACACATCTGACAAGCACTTGTAAAAATTCCAAAGTAATAATGTGAATGCAATTATTCTACCCAACAACAAGTGAGAATTGAAATCAGAATTAGGCTCCTGCGACAGCCTGGATTAGATTCCCTCCCTCTAGCTAGAGCTATTCATAAGACTCAGGTAATAACATTTTTCTGACATGTCCCTCTGGCCTCTGGAGGCATTTATTAAAGTGCCTGCAGCGTCCACATGCAATGACTAGTCTTCCAATTTTCCTACATCTGCTCTCCCGTCTTTTAAGCAAAATCAGGCCAACATTTTTATTTAAACCAACATAGAGGTTTGTTGATTTGTTTCATAAATCTGCCTTTTCTACGCAAATTCATGACCTTAAGAAAAATAATTATATCCATTTTCTTCCATCCATCTACCCATTTTTTCTAAAGTTTTAAGGAAAACCAAAATCTAGCATAAATACACATTATAGTATAGCCAGATATAGGAAGTAAAATTATGAGGAATAATAATAATCCAAGACTTTAATATATATATATATATATATATATATATAATTGAAAGGCTCCCTGCCACTTATTTTCTTTGAAATATACACAAAGAAAACAGTTTTACTTAATTGTTTTTAAGAAAGCTGATTGCAATGAACTACATTCATATATTTTATTAATAAAATTTCAATGGTTGTTGATTTGTGAGTTTTGATTGTTTATTTTTTTTATTACTCTTTCACAGGATTCTAATTCTCAGGCAACTCAATTTGGACTCTAGCATTCCCAGTGACCCTTGGGAGGATAAGCAGTATAGAATATGGATGAATGAATGTTCCAATGACAAATTTCTTTTTACTTAATAAGAACAAAATAATTTGTTTAACAGAAAAAAAACGTTTTGTTGAAGTAGTATTTTACACATTTCTATTGTTGGACACCCACCTGGTTTTGAATGTAGGCATGGATTCTCTCTAACATGCCTTCACACGTGTATTCATATGGCAAAAAAGGCTCCACCTGAAAACATAGATGTGAAGCACAGCTGAAAAAACAGTTGAGCCAGAGCGTGTTATTTTTCTCCAGAACCAAGCCAGTTTAATTACTGCCACAGCGCAGGATATAGTTAATCAACACTGACATATTCATTAACGTAATTGTGGAAGGCTTATATCGTTCCATACGCTTCATATTGGAATCAATGACCTAATACATCACAGAGAGACAAGTTTGAAAATTGATTTCATTATTTTTGGTGACAACTTCATCAATATGTCAAAAACATACATTATGGTGACAGGGGCCTGGGTCCATTTAGAGTGGTTATTAGCAACACTGCCTGTGTCTGTCAATCATTTTATAGCTTTTAATGTTATTCATTCATTCATTTTCTGAACCGCTTTATCCTCATTAGGGTTTCGGGGGTGCTGGAGCCTATCCCAGCTGACTACGGGCCAGGGCACAAGGAAACAGACAACCATG
Source organism: Stigmatopora nigra (assembly GCF_051989575.1). Classification (NCBI taxonomy): domain Eukaryota; kingdom Metazoa; phylum Chordata; class Actinopteri; order Syngnathiformes; family Syngnathidae; genus Stigmatopora; species Stigmatopora nigra. The sequence continues at coordinate 9,306,477 of NC_135522.1, forward strand.
CACACTCACACCCAACCTAGGGATAATTTAGGGTGCCCAATTAGCCTACCATACATGTTTTTGGAATGTGGGAGAAAACCGGAGTACCCGGAGAAAACCCACACCCGGGGAGAACATGCAAAGTCCTCACATGTGAACTGGATTTGGACCCAGGACCCCAGAGCTGTGAGGCCAACACACTAACCACTCATCCGCCAGGCCTTTTAATGACAGTTGATAGTCATTTAAGAACACTGATCAATAATTTGGACTTCTCTTTTCTTGCGAAATGTTTACTATATATATATATATATATATATATATATATATATATATATATATATATATATATATATATATATTTAATGTATGTCAGGAGTGTATTCAATGCTTTGACTCCTACTAACAGACATAGATGTTACATCTATTTACACTAGAAACAATGGTTTAAATAGATTATTTATTGATTATTTTTCACTGCACTAGACAGCAATAGACGTCAAATCTGATTTTGACCTGGTAGCAATCTAATCACGGATTGGTCGATATCCGTCAATGGCAACCAATGAGTTAATCATCATAGTGCAGTTGATGTTACCAAAGACTGCATTTTATATACCAAACAGGTTATTGTGGAAAGTCACCAAGACTTGGCACATAAATACTAATAGCACAGTGACTTGATTTATTAGGGGGTGGTTTACAGGAAAGAGCTTCCAGATAATTAGATTTAACAGAGTTGTTTTAATGAAGTCTGGGGTTGTTATTTAGTTGTCCAGACCTTCGACCAGTTGTTATGTTCTCTCAAAGGGTTTAGCCACAGCAATTAGCTGATGGAGCTGGGAAGCAATTATGCAGGTAACCTTTTTTTTCTGCAGGATGCTCAAAGAGGCCATGTTGGAAGTTTACGATCAAGTATTTCAACAAGTTTGCCTTGCATCTGCATTTTGGAATTTAATTCAATGAAATGTAATCTTGTGAGAAAAATGCTATGCTTTATAGATATTTATGGGTCTTTGAAGGAAGCTGGATTTTTAGGCTCCGTTCACTTTAAAGAGCCATTTAATGAATTGGCTCACAAGTCCCTCTGTGTAAGAGGATATAACTTATACAATCTAGAAAGCTCAAGTCTTGTTTATCGGTATGTCTATTCCAAGTTCATTTTCGCTGGCAAGAACTAAATTTACGGCAGAAGTCAAACTATAGGCCTGCCACATTTTCAGTGGCGGACAAACATAAATAGTGAGCATGGACTTCCTATTTTTAGTCAAATTAATGTTATAAAATTCATTTTAAAAGGATTCTAATGGTGATTGCTTTTGTTTGTGTTATTTTGCGTAAAACAAATCTGAAGTAAATGTTTCCCCTTTTTTATCTGAAAGAATGTATACATAAATAACCAATGAAAAATGAAGAAAGAAAGAAAGAAATAAAAACTGAATATCTACACATTTTTATCAACTATATCGACATTAAATCCATAAGAGAATATGTCTTTCCCTTTTTTAAACAATATATAAATATTTACAAAAGAAATAGGTCAGCAACATCTCTCAATAATTCACCAATTGAAATAGTTGTCAATTCATTTGCACCTTAATTGGCAAAGCCAGAATCCATTTTCAGTCTTAATCAAAGTTGATTAGATGTCTACTGCCTTCAATGATAGCCAATTACTAAAATATTTATTTGAGTTGGCCAAAAAAATGGCACTGTGAAGAGAACCATCAATATGATACTTACTAATAAAGACATTGCTGCCCTAGAAAAATAATAACTTGAGCCCAGAAGTATATAAAATGAGAAAAAGCATAGTTGCAAACATACGTTGAGCTTCATGATGTCCCGGACGGCTGCATCGAACTCTTCTGAGTTATTAAAATCAACCGTTATGACATGTGGCCTGCCGATATACTGCTCAGCATAGGGATGCTGAGAAGAAACCTAAAAAGATGCACAAAATCAATAGCCTTTCAAAAAATGAATAAGTAATGAAAATGAAAATATATGTTCCTTTAATTTCTGCTGAAGTCAGAATAAATTACTATACAACGCATAACTAATTCTGTAATACATTTATTAATCATTCCGCACCGTGCATCCTCGCAAGGATTGCAGGGGTTGCTGGAGCCTATCCCAGCTGACTTTGGGCAAAAGGTAGCTTACACCCGAGACTGGTCGCCACTCAGCCGACACCCGGGACTGGTCGCCAGTTAGCTGATACCCTAGGCAGGTTGCCAGTCAGTCAGAGGACTAAAAAAAAGGTAAACAACCATTCGCACTCACAATCATACCGCCACTGAATGGGAATTGAACCCATGCTTGCCGCACTCAAGTCAGGCGAGGTAAACACTACACAATCAATCTGCCATGTGTTTCAAAAAAGAAAAAAATGTGTTAAAAGCAAAAAAAGTGTACCTACTTCCCGGGAGGTGGGCTTCCCTCTGAAGAAATCATGATTGAGGGAACTATGAGGAGGGCTAAACCTGGGTTGCAGGAAAACACAGCCATTGGCGATGGCTTCCAATGGGGCGGGCCCCTCATAAGGGAACCCAAATCCGATGAAGAGCTTTCATGGAGAAATGGAAAGTAGATCAAAGATAAACCCATGAGTCATTAACAATGTAATTCAATTCGTCAGCAGTTTAACGTCACTACCTTTGCCTGCCTGAGGAGGTGCTGGAGCTCATGCTGACGGAGAAGGCCGTGGTTCTTCACAAAGGCGGGAACCTCTGGGGGACGCTGAGCGTCGTAGTACACTGTCCCATGGATCTCCATGTGGCGATGCAGGATGGACAAGAACGTATCCTTGCCCTGTTGGGGTATACGGAATTTAGTTCATTAGAGGTCAAGTTAGTAATTGTTCCGTAGCAAAATCACTGACGCTTTTAGTGGCTTGCTTTGTCAAAAACCGTGACCGGACGTTTGGTCGCTGGTCTTTTGGTCGCCGATCTTTTGGTCGCCGGTCTTTTGGTCGCCGGTCTTTTGGTCGCCGGTCTTTTGGTCGCCGTTAGGATTAGGATTAGGGTTAAGGTTAGGATCAGTGTTAGGGTTAGGGTTTAATATCTAAGTACATTTGATAACCATAACCCTAACGGCGACCAACGGGGACCAAAGAGCGGGGACCAAAAGACCGGTGACCAAAAGACCGGCGACCAAAAATGCTATGATGCTAGGAAAGAGGCTTTTGCAAAACTGTAAAGTTGTCGATATTTTTAGTAGATTGTGATCATTTTAGATCAAGTGATATACTCTCCTTGGACTCATTGGCTGACATTGGTGGCAATAGATGTAAACTGCATTGGTTGCCATACTGGGAGGGATGGCAACAAATGTTCATTTGCTGGCAGCACTCCCAGTTGAAATGGTTTGGCTGTCTACTAGTGATAAAGTCATTTCAATTCACACATGAAGGATGACTGGACATCATGTGATTATTAGACATTTATCATCGGCGATGACAGTGAAAGAATTAAATGATGAAAAGATTTTTGTCTGGTTATTTTGTCATTCAATGACTTTTAAGGCTTCCCTTCAATGCTGCAATAAGTGAAAAATACACCATCACAATTTATCAAAACAGAAAAGTAGGAAAGGAAAAATGCTTTGATGGATCATATGAGTCAAATTGAAGTTGAATCGAGTGGGCTGACCAACATAATTGTCTACTTAGGAGCTAGACAAGGATGACTCAAACGCATTTCAAATTAAAGTTGGAAACAGATTCCCAGTGATGTCATGAATCATTTACTATAGCTGTGTCTTCAAGTCATTAATCATTTAGAAATTTTATCTGAATCTAACTCCACAATTCATTTCAAGATATGAAAGAGGGAACAAAGGTTTTGTATTTTTGAATACTGATGATTTTACATAGCACATGGGTTGTGAATTAGAACCTAAAAATGGTAGAAAAAAAACCCCTTTTTACTAATTTTCTTTTTATTTAAGTCGACAGCTGCATGTTCACATCACACACATTGAATTTGTGTTCCTGCCAACAGTTCATGTTGGGATAACACCTTTCTGACTACATTTAAAAAAAAAAAAAAACCTTCTTTGTACCTTTGACAGAAATAGATTCCCATTCCAATCTGATTGGACCACCCCAATTGAAATGGATTTAATAATACACATAATTTTTCATCAATTCCTTTCAAATGCCACTGATTTTTTGAAGTGTTTTCTGGCTAAATTAACACAGAAATTTCTAAAAGAAAGATTCGATTCCTATCTTTTATCGTAAATTTAAAAAAAATATTTTTAAATTCTTTATGGTTAAAAAGCATGAGGCTGCTTTGATCTGGAATGTCATTAATAAAAGTTATCGTCTAGTGGTTAAAAACTGTTGATAAGTTCATAATACTTACATGTAGCTGGGGTCATCAGTGTAGCATGTTGAGATGATGGAAGCACCAAATATGTAAGACAAAACATACGTGTGTGCTTGAGAAATGAGACAAACTACCCTCTAAAATGTTATATTTAATATAGGATATAAGAATATGTTTAAAACACTATAGTCTGTTCATGAAGAATTGGATGAAATATAACTACATTTGTAACATACTGTATTTAAACCTCTTGAAGCACTCTTACTTGGATTAACGAGACATTATTGAGTGGGAGACGAAGTTATTATTTGATCTTTACCTTCCACATGCTGGCCTCTTTACCATAGACAACGGCCATGTTGTTGACTTTGTTCTTTTGAATGTTAAGTCTCGCAGTGTCATTCAGCTCCTCTGCCACAAAACCCATAAAAGAGTTGTCTGGGGTGTGGGCTACCAAAAGACAAATGAAACAAACAATTGAGGTTATGTGGTTAAAAATTACATTACAGCTTTTGAGCGGAAAATATATATAGAATGAAGCATGATTATTCAAGAAAAATATTGCTAATCCTCATAAAAGGGTGCTGGAGCCTATCCCGGCTCACTCCAGGCATCAGCCGGGGGGGACACCCTGAATCGGTGGCCATCCAATCACAGAACACGAGGACACAAAGGACAACCATTCACACTTGTACCACGGGGCAATTTAGAGTGTCCAATCGGCCTAAAATGCATGTTTTTGGGATGTGAGGAAACCTGAATACCTGCAGAAAACCCACACAAGCCCAGGAGTATAATTCACACAGTAATGACCCACTTGGGATCAAACCTTCAACCCCGACAGAGAACTAAGGCACCCAAAGTTATTTTTTTAGTACTCCTGCACGCCGATTACATAGGGACACCTCAGTACAGATTGGAGTGGTAGATGTGCCATTTTTTGTTTATTTATTTTATTCATTCATTCATCTTTCATACCGCCTGTCCTCGTAAAGATTGTGGAGGTTGTTGGAGCCTATCCCAGCTGACCAAAAGGCTGGAATGGTCGCCAGTCAGCCTTAGGGCACACGAAGAGACAAATGACCATTCCCTTTCATAATCATGTCGCTACCAGTGGGAATCCAGCCTGCGCCTACCAGCATCGAAGTCAAACGAGTGAACCACTATAGAATAACTATACCATCAGGTGGCTACTTATTTATTTTAGTTGTTGTTGTTGTTGTTGTTGTTTTTTAGATTTAAACATCATATTTAGTGGTAATATATTTGTATATGTTTTATATAACATGAAAGATTTTGCACTGACTAGTTTGCCACTTTAATTTTGTTGTACATGTACAACTAAATTAAAGTGACAAACCAGTCTGTGCAATTTTATTCGACCGGAAGTTCGAGGCCCCGAAGGGGGTGAGACCGAAAGTCGTTGAGAGGGAGGATTCTGTTAGTGTCTGCGTCGCGTCTGCGTCGCAAAATTCATGATTGGCTGGTTGACGTCACTAGATGTCGTCACTAAATGACTAATGTAGCGATATTGTCCGATTCTGACGATAACAGACCAACTTTTGGCTTGCCTTAATGCAGCTTTTCGGGTCATAGGTAGCATACAATGAAAATAGTCACAAAAATAAAATAAAAAACCTGATTGACCGCCTCCGGTCGATTATGCTTACTATGTTACGTTTATTTTGGTTTATTATGGCCATTTATATTTGCAATTGCAATTCACACAGCCTGAATGGCTTGGTAGTAGATGATGTGTGCATGACACAGTGTGAATTTGGCCAGGGAACTACTATCCAATGTTGGCATTTTTCTGCAGAAACAGCTGTTCTGAGGCCCACTGAAATCTCTTTGCCCCGAAGCTCAGTTTGAAGTAAACAGACAACTCATCACTCTCACTGTGCCAATTTGAGCAGACATTTCTTGTATGTGGGGAGATGAATGCATATATAACAAGAATTTCAACATACGGAACATGGTCATGTATTGTTGGCTGTTTAAGTTCCAGTAGCCCCAGTTGGTTCTGTAGCCATTCATCGTGGCATATTCCTCATGGTTGTAGGCTGGCTCTGTGCCAAAAGTGTCGATCACACGGATGTGACACCTGGGACAAAATGTGAAGAGGAGCTATAATAAGAACAAAGAAGTTGCTTGCTTTAAGATGCACTCGCCTTGTTGATTTGAATGACTAAAAATAAATGCAGCCTGATCTCGCTCTCTGTCAGAGCAGCTAATATGAAACAGAAAACACTTCTATTAAAGATGTTAGTGATCTGTTCTACATTGGATAACATCATCACACAGTATCCTTACCCTGGACACATGATTAACTAAATCTTCAAAGGCAATACATTGGTACATCTAACTTACAAAATCAAACGGTTCCAAAAGTAGCTTTAAGCACACTCTTAAAATCTCTAAAAACACTATTAGAACTACGTGATGATGAACCGTTGTCAAAGGCACAGAAAATCATCCTGAACTTAATTTTCTTTTGTACCCAGGAACAAAAACTTCCCACTGAGACTTCTGAATAATTCATAAGTAGAGGTAGCACTGGTAGGCATGTATGGAGCTAGATTTCCAATCTATTCAAACTGGGAGTCCTGGAATGGTTTGGATTTCTATGAGTGACAAACTCATTTAAATTTACAGCAGAATGCTGAAAAGACCCACGTGATTGGACGTCTATTACTGGCAATAGCACTATAAGATTTCATTAGTTTGATCAAATAGTCAGTTATATATAAGGTTCCAGATAAGAAGGAAGGATAGGTCAGTAATGCAGAAGTATATTTCTTTGTGGCACTGATTCACAAACAGATGGAAAGAGAAACTGCTTTGGTCAATGGAAAGTTAAACAGCATTCATATTTATTTTTCTTCTCCCTTGCCTGTTATTTTTTAAGATGCTTGAACACGAAGAATAATACATTTGAAAGCCTTTTAATGCTGAAACAGTTTCAATGTTCCACAGAGGAGTTTGGCATACTCCCTTTATGGTTGTTAACATAGTACTGTTTATTAAGACAATTCAGCTCACATAACACTCATTGAAAAAGATGGATTTTGTACATTTATTGCTTTTTACAGCTCGCAAACAGGTTAAGTCCTATCTAAAATTGGTAGTTTATTTTAATTCAAAATTAGCCACTTGAATAAAGCTTCTCATATTTTATTTTAATTTTTAAACGTGCTAAAATCAAATTGCTGTGTTTCTCATTTAATTTTAAATGGGCTAAAACATCCAAGTAGATCAGCAGTCAACATAAAATGATCGCATAGGGAAGCCTATAATCAATTTACAAAACCTAATAGAAGAATAATTATCGGTGCCCTGCCTGAATCAATTTTCAGTGCCAATTAAGAAAATATAAATAATATGACAGCCTCTCAGATGACTACAAGTGTTTATGAAGTGTTGTAAAATGCTCGTCTATTTTTTGGAGGGGGTCTTAACATCTACTTTAGCATCCTGGGTGCAGTACTTGATCGCTTTTTACGTATTTGCGATATTGAATAACTTTCCCAATGATATATTAAGTGTATACTTTTTTTATATTAACTATACATATTCTAACAAGATCTGTAGAATTGGAAAGGTGTTTACCCTGTTTACATAACATGTACCATATTTTTTTTTATTATAAACCACTATTTTTAATTAATAATTTCAGACCTTGAGTGTTGAGTGGTCCACTTGAACATTTATTTTTATAAAATAATGAGAAATCCTGATTCCAACTGTGGTACATTATCCACACTAATATTTTGTAAAAGTGACAGCAACCTTCAAATTACTTTAAATCTATTTTAATGTATTTTAATCAGACAACACGAAGGTAATGGCATTATACTATACACACCTTTATCTGTAAATTTTCCATACCTTTAAATTAACTACCCACTTTTGTGAGTTATTTTCATCACTTTTGTTTGAAATTACATTTAGTAGAAGTTTTAGTCTGCGATCAGCTGGGTATACCCCGCCTCTTGCCCGAGTCAGCTGGAATAGACTCCAGCACCCCCGCAACCCTTTTGAGAATAAGCATTTCAGTCAATCATAGTATTTTTCTCGACATACTGAATTTACTCTAAAAAAATGCAATGATTTTGTTGCCAGCCTAGTAGTGAACCAGAATTAGCAATACTTTATGACACGTGTTAAATTGGCAGCCCGGGGGCCAAATCTGGCCCATGCATCATTTTGTGTGGCCCAGGAAAGTAAATCATGAGTGCCAACTTTCTGTTTTAGGATCAAATTAAAATGAAGAGTATTGATGTATATTACATTTCCTGATTTCCCACCTTCTAAATCAATATTTGTAATTTTTTAATCATTTTAACTGTTTTTAGTTCAAAAATCATTTTGTAAAATCTAAAAATATATTAAAAAACTAAAATAAAGATTGTTTTAGATCTATAAAAACTGAATATTCAGTGCTTTTAATCCAGTTATTTTAATCAATCTATCAAAAAATATTTAAATATTATATCTAAAATGGTCCGGCCCACATGAAATCAAGTTGACGTTAAAGCGACCCGCGAACCAACCCGAGTCTGACACCCTTGCTATATGATAATGTGTCTAGTGAACTACACAAAAACATGAAAAGCAACAGAAAAATAATGGTTATCGAGCCATGCAACTGCATCTGGTTCACTAATGACTGTGTATCGAGCCATAGTCTTTAGCTCCAATAGATGCTGATGCATTTAAAGTAGCTGGCTCAGTTGTCAATAAGCAAGGGAAGACAGTCATGAGTTCCGTGGTGAAGATAAATATGTAACTTACATTTCGCTAAAATATTAAAAGCAACATACTTAGAAAGAGCAAAGTACTAACTTGTGCTTTTTCAGTGACAGACCCAAGTGCTGCTTCATCTGTTGCAGGCCATGATAATCTGTGTAAATGAGGTCAAAGGGTAGAGGGCCATTCAGAGGGCAGCTGCCTTTTCCTGGTGGAACTCCCAAAAATCTGCACATAAATACAATCACAGTATTGTGCATAAATATTTACACCATATTATACATACAGTAAGTACAGTGGAACTTAAACATATGCATTAAAAATGATTTGTTACTAAATTTTAGCTCAGTTTACTCAATCAAGTTGGCTGTTTGAAAATAAATTAATTCACATTTTTTAACACAGAACTGTGAAATTGAACAAAGAGTGAAAACTAACATGACAATTTGCATAACCATGTTGTAATTTAATCATTTGCATAGTGACTTAATGCTGCCCTTCAATTAACATTCACCCATTAGTACCCGACATAAAAAGAACCATCAAAGTAGCTCATTTCAACCAATATTAGATGCTCTCACATGATCAATCAGATGTACTAAAGAAAGTGTAAGTGCATGTGTGTGTCTGTGTATGAAATAATTCCACTTGATGTATATGTTAGGCAGTGAAATTTCAAAGTGAAAGAGTTAAAAAGAAATAAAATACCACTTGTGTTTTCAATGCTTTCAGGAAGATGGTGAGATAATTGAAGTGTACATAGTGCAAGTCTTACAATAAGTCAGAGAATTTGTTCACATAGTTTGCTGTGAATATAATTTTTTTTAAAAATGCCATTTTTTCATCACCATGACTTTGCAGCACTTGTCACATACATCGGGGTGTACAATAACCATGTGCAATATCTTAGAATGTGCAATATTTTTGAAATTACCTTACCCGGATGTGACTTTTTATATTTTTATACTACTTATGTTTTTACTGGGAAAACGCACTTTGTTGAGTAGCACCGCCGATTTCGTTATACACAGCCGTGTATAATGACAATAAAAGCTTTTGATGTGATTGATTTGTAAAATGTTGTCTTCAGAAGTGTAGTTGTGATTTGTTTGTCTGTGTATTACAGGATTAACACAACATGAATGCCATTTAGGAGCGCCCGGATATCTTCCAAGAACTACAAAAAAAGCATTGTGTGGTCAGTCTCTCCTCAAAATTTTTGGAGTTTGCATGCAGGTACACCAGTTTTCTCCAAAATCCCGAAAAACATGCAGGGTAGGCTGATTGAACACCCTCAATTCCCCTAGGTATAAGTGTGCTGTGGCATGGTTGTCTATGTACTTGTGCCCTGCGGTTGGATGACCACCGATTCAGGGTGTAATAGGCTTTAGCAAGCCCTGCAACCCATTGTATGTAAATTGTATACATGTATTTACCCTGATAAAAACTAATGTGTCATATAAATATGATAAAGATTACATTAAAAGTCTGCCTTACGCCCTAAAACAGCAGGATTAGGCTCCAGCAACCCCCGCAACACTTTCGAGGATAGGCAGCATGGAAGATAAATGAGTGAATGAATGAATATTAAAAAAAAAAAGTCTGGCAAGACCTATCACGTGCATCATCATAAATTACAGAAATTGCTTTAATTATTTTCCAATAATTTAAATCACAAATAAGTAGTAGTTTCCTAACAAATGAGGGCAGGATGATAAAAACTCTTTTGCAAGTATTATAAGCAGTCATTCACAATACATGATGTATTAATTATAGAATAGTTAAGACAGAGATGTATCACCTGAATTTGCCTATGACCTAGTTGAGTCGTGTATAATTTATAGAATGTGAAGAGTAGCTAATCAAGCACAAGCCTATTTCTGCTTGCACATACGACATTACACAAGGGGTGCTCACTACATCGATTGCGATCAATCAGTCGATCCCTAAGTTACTATTGGCATACCAGCTGCGAGTAAGATTTGATCCAGTCTATTAGTGTCCTTCGGGCTTGGTATTGCGACTTTGCTATGTGGCAGCCTCAATATTCCCATCCACAATCATTAGGCTCTCATCAGGACCTTAAATGTGGAACCAACATAAAGGACCTGTCAAAGCTCATTGTTAAAGTCATTGCTTTGATGCTAAACAGATAAAAAAGACTGTTTCATTTCGGCACCCTTTGTTGGTAACGATACATGTTGAAGCTGCTCGGCGAACTCGGTGCCAATTAATTAATCGACCAATTACATGTTTAAGACACTAGATTGGTGAAAATGCACATTCTTTTTCGCCTTGTATAAAAATCTGCACCCAGTGCAGCCATTGAGAACACTCATGCATTATGCCATCTATCGCAACAATTAGTATACGTAATTATTTGCTGTGGGTGGTTGTTGACACTAAATTCGTAAATTAGCAGGATTGTGTCAGTTAATAGCCATTTAAGATTCAAAGAGATGGATTTCTGCAACCATGCCTACATAAGTGTTGTTTGCGTAAGCACACCTCAAGCCAGAGCATAACAGTATTTGTGATAAATCACTTTATGGGGTATACTGGAAGACTTTTCTTCAGCTATATACCATTACAATATGAAAAGATAATAATCTCAGCCAATGGCTTTAGCAATGGGCCAAGTTATTTAATGTTGCATAGCTGAACTGGATGAATGTAAAAGTTCATGTAATATTACAGGAACCATGAGTGAAGTGTTACGTGACATTGCTCCTAAGAGATCCACTGATGCTACCGAAAGGTTTAATTGGATATATGCAAATTTGGTAGGTAGGGAAAGTAAAAGGATTAAAGTGCAATGAAGAGTTTGAAGGTGTACACATTGCACACATTTTCCCCAAGAGAAATTGCAGTGAGAATAGGATTTGTCCAATTGCTTTTCTTTTGGGTTTTTTGTTTTGTTTTTGTTTTTACTTTGAAATCTGATTAGATTTTTTTTAAAGGTATATTTTGCCGAAAAAAAGAAATTTAACCATTAAATGACAAATGATTATTTTTTTAGTATTAAAGTGATTCCTAGTGGGTTACACAATGTGTGAGTTATCATCATTAGTTTCTAAATAGAATCCAATTTCTCACCAAAATGTATTGTGCTTTTCTATTCTTATGCAGTACTCCAAGTATGCAGTATACCAAGTTTTTACAGACGTAGTGACCCAAAATGCTGTCATTTTTATCAAAGATTGAAAATCAAGTAAATAAATAAATAAATCTTAAAACCACCATCTTTTATTACCCAATTCCGGTCCTGGCAGAATGATAAAATTGGGCTCGAATTACAATCATGCAATCAGTTTGGGGAAATTCCTATTTGGTATAATATAAAAGAAAATAATTTTAGTATTCCAATATGTTTTCAATCATTTCCCCATCACATTTAACTCATTGGCTGCCTAGTCTAGTGCCTAGACTTCCAAATTCATTTTTGCTGATTTAATTCATGTTCAATTACCCACAAGTTTAAAGGTTAATGCAGACAGACGTCCATAATGTGCTACCTTTTCAAATTTCAATGATTTTACCACTAGCAGAATCCAATTCATGTGATCTCCGAGAGTTTTAGCAAATTAATTTTAGTTCATCCACTGCTAGCCCACCCATTCTGAACAGATTGGATGTTTGTCACTAAACTTTAATGCTATCAGAGACAAGAAATAAATAAAAAAAATAATATTTACAAACACAATCCGAAACTGTAACACAGAACCTCATCCACAGCTAAATAATTGTTGATTGATTGGGTTAATTTCGAAACCTCAAACATTAATGTCATTCCCATTGATTTCACCATTGACAGCGTCATTTTCAAGTTGTAAAGATCCATTGTTATCTTTTGTTTCTTCCCAGCCATTGCCTGCACATCCATTATCGCCACATAATTATGAGCAGAGTATACAGCCTGAATCCAAGACTTAAGTACTATATACAAATGAATGACATTAGGTATTGGAAATGTTATACTGCGAATGGCATAGAATATGTAGTCGTTTAAGGTGGTAAAGATCCTCAGTACTACATTTTAGGAAGAAGCCAGAGTGAGGAACTGCATTGCAAAGTCAAAAATGCATTTTCTTCATATTTCCATTTCCCTTTGGGCTGCACTGTGTATGAATACATCATTAATTTATGTAAGAAATTAATTACTTAAAGATGATGTGTTTGACAATGATATGGGTCTCACTGATCAAATGCTTTTAAAAAATACATTTGGACCACTTTTTTTAAATATTATCTCATTTGGCAAAGGATATTTTAGACATGACACAAATACAAAAATCTAAATGTCTTAGAATGAATGATTTAACAGTGATATATAGTACTAAATACCTTATTGAAATATAGTGATATTATTGTGTTGATTATTAACTGTAAAATAAACAGAATTGAACAATTCGGAGACATATTCAGAAATACATCAGAAACATACTGCTTATTAATTGATTATTTCAGTTCCAGATTCAGTCTGATCAAATTGTTTTTCTAGGAACAATGCCAATATTTGTGGAATAATTAATATTTTCAAACATTTTTAAGTGTAATAAACTAAATTAAATCAATAAGAAGGTTGCTAGGAAAGGACATGGTGGTTTGACACATATTTTTTACACAACAGCCAAGATATAATCTCATTCCCCAATGGGTTTTCATGTCAATGTAAACGTGTATTGAAGGGTGACAGGCAGCCTGGGAACCGGCGATGCATGACCAGTGAGATGTGATGTTGCCAATGTGATCGAATTAATGTTGGGCAGTGAATGTTGATTTATCTCGGAGAAAGCAGACAATCAAATGCTTTTCATCATTTACGTGACTTTGGCGGGCACCAAACTATTTACCAGATTTTTCCCTCAACATCCATTGAACACATACAAAAATATAAAGTCATAATTTTCTGAGATAAAATTTTCCATATTACAAGATTGAAGTCGTATGTGGTATTACATAATATATCACGTAACTTTAAATATTAGTACGAGATTAGTCTGAATATTCAGAGAAAAATGTCATATGAAATTAACGTCAGTATATAACAGATTTGTGCAATATTGCATTACGCAATTTTATGTAATATTTCAAAATCAACTGGGATTTATCCAGGACCTAATTATAACCAGTGCAGAATGAATTTCGATATAAATGTCATAATATGAAAAAAATACTTCATATTACAAGATTAAAGTTGTTATCTTACCTATTTTTATGTTACGTGAATCGGAAGTTAATTATTTTGGTGGGTTGCAACTTTTGACAATGTAAAGTGTGTATGAAAACAAAACTGCGTTTTTAATATGGAAGTAAAGCTTTGTGATGCATTTGAACTTTGGTGCCTTTATCCATGCATATGAATGACAGAATGAAAATACTAAAATTTGGTAGTTACTGTAACATTCTTACATTTGAAGAATGGCTATTCTCGATATCTTTAAGAATCCCAAAGAATAGAAAAGCTTGTTGTACTTCCATTGTGCATGAAAAGCTACAAGCCAGAAGAAATATATAATAGCATGAGGTAAAGCCAGTGTCAGCAGGAGAGCGAAAGTAAAAAAAATAAGAGATTAGAACATTCTGTGGTACATTCTCTGCAGTGATGTGACAGTGACTCTAACTAAATGCATCACTACTGATGCCATTGTGTCTCCAGACTATCCCTGAAATACAACATTACTTCCTACCTGTATGTGTATTTTATGTCCCTCGACACATTTACTTCCTCACTGCCTCGTCTCATTGACAGTGAAATGCTGCAGCTTAATTAGCCATTCTTGCTCTTAGGCCATGCAAATGTTAGAGTCATCTTTGTGTCCATGCAAAATTAACTCAACACACACACTCCTATTCAAACATTGCCACATTGACCAAACAGCCAACAATGTCAGCACCACTATAGTGAGTGCCTCCATCCTTCCTTATTTATGTTACGGTATTTTCACGACTATAAGGCGCACCGCATTATAAGGTGCACCCTCAATGAATGACATTTTTCCATATATAAGGCGCACTGTATTATAAGGCGCACTGTCTATTTTGGAGAAAATGTAAGACTTTTAAGTGCGCCTTATAGTCGTGAAAATACGGTAATTGCTATTGACTTCCAGGTATGAAGCACTCACTACAGAGTCACCTCTAGAGCCAGCCATTGTTGATGTTTTGGATTTTTTTGTATAAAATCTTGCAGTGGGGGAGGAGCTATATGATGGAAGATTTTGTAAACTAAGATGGCATCTGCATTATTAACAGTATTGTTTCAGTTCGGGCGTTTGTGTTTTTTTAATATCCGACTGTGGTGTTTTTTTGTTTTTGGTTTTCTGTTTTTTTCCATATATAAGGCGCACTTGATTATAAGGCGCACTGTCTATTTTGGAGAAAATTTAAGACTTTTACTGCTGTGTTTTTGCAAGGGTTTGTGCCACTACCAGCATGACTATATGCCGAATCAACGTCCAACATAATGCTTGCAGAAATAGCACACTCCTGCAATAAAGTATGCACAATCATCCATCTATTTGCTAGTTAGACCCTTTATCCTCCTCAGGGTTGCAGAGAGCCAGTCCCTGCTGACATTGGGCAAAAGACTGCAGACTGGTTGCCAATCAATCACCTGGAACATAGTGTATAGAGAGGGAGACATTCACCCCTGCACGGAAGGCTTGGAAATCATTACAGAGCTAGGAACTTTAGTGTGCAAAAGTTCATTTAATTTGCCCATAATGTCATCATACAAATTGTCTTCAAAAGTATTACATTTTGTAAATGCTTCAGTAAATTCCTATCACCACCCACGCTGATTGGTTGCCATACTATACTTTGCTATTAGTCACTCTTTTACCTGTAGTCTGAGTCATATTTCAAAAATGAGAAGGATAAAGGCTAACCAAGAGCAATTATCAAATTGTCTGAGTGGATGTTATAAATAGAAGGTAGATATTAAAAATGTATATTTTAGGTATTTGCTGTATTATATCAAGTTAGTCAAAGCTTTACGGTCCAAAAGCATACTATATTTTATTATAGTCATATTTAGCAAAATTCCAGCTTTGGATATAATTGTAAACGGAATAATACAATTTGAAGACAACAAATACTAAGTGTATATTTTGGGATTTATGAAAATAGCTGGTAAACCTGTTTGACTGTATAAGGTTACACTTCTTTATACAAGAATGGTACTAAAGTTATTTTGTTTATTCTATCTGGATTTTGAATGCAATCAACCTTTGTAAATAATAGTTTTTTATCTCTATAGAAAGTCAACTCTAACATGAATTATTCTGAAATTACTTTTTAGTTTTCTATATCAGACTAATGTGCTAATTCAACCAAAATTCATTATTGCTTTTCATTAAATGCACACTGAAACCTATTCCTAAATGCTTGGCCATATCCAATTAGTTATTTAGACAAGTCAAGACTGTCCACATTTCATTCAAAGCATAGTGCATTCATAAATTAGATAGTTTAATCAATATGCTGGTGATTACAGCTAAACTGACCATTTAACAATCAATTTTGAGAGACCTGCAATTCCATTCTGAGGCCAAAAAAAAGAAGTGCTGCTACCAGGGAATATGTGATGTTTTGCTTCTCGCATCAAAATTTTTTGTCAAAATGAAAATGATTGATAATTAAAAAGACTGAATGTCCGACACAATAAATCATTAAACACGAGTATGGGAAGCCACACCTTTTTGTTGAAATGAAGTATACGTATAATCGTTCTCAATTATATCCAAAAAACACCTGATCTTCTAAGATTCTGGAGGGAATAAACGGAGTAATCTAACCATTCATTTTCATACTATCATGATCCTCTTCCCAAAACACGGATATTGAAAGCTAAGTGTAAGAGATGTAAATAGAATGAAGCCTGAGGGAATCTGTGGGAGCACAACCCACATAACAGTAAGTCAATTTAATAGCAAGTGGGCGAGTAAAAATAAGGAATTGCGAGACATTACCACATTTTACAAAGTAATATTCATGTAAATGTTTAAAAATGCTGCCAATTGCCTTGCAATTTAGAAATGCCATGACTCCAAGTGGGATGTGCTGCATACTGACAGTGCAGTTGCAACCTAAAGAATAAACTTGGAAGTTTCTCAAACAACTTGGCTTCAATTTCCACCCCTAATTATATTTTCCTTCATGAAGAACATTTACTTCCCTAATGAATAGAGTACAATAGCTCCAGAGGAATGTTACTGATGATACATTTGTATTTACTAACAAGCTATCAAATTTATGTTTTCAAAGCAACATCTGCTGATGCACAAAAACTAGACATTAGCAGTTATAATTTAACAACCCTGACAACAGCATATGTTTTTTTGGGCTATTCATTTCTGGCTGCATGGTTCAAGCAGCACTATGTTTCAGGTCATGTGGGGTCAGGCACAATAATTTAGCTTTGCTGTTTTTATTGAATTCTGTCACAGCCGACATTTTTCAAGGTGAAATAATAACTTTGATAAGACAGTCTAAACAAAAAATGCTGACTAATTAATCATCCAATGAATCAATAATTTAGTTTCAGTATTAGAGTCATAGAGTGTCAACAGAAATACCCACAACCCAGAATCATAATGACAATACCTTTTTGTTACTCATCCTTAATGAACATAGAGATAATAAACTAATACGGCACACCCAAATAAACACCATATATTTAAACCTGCCAACGTAACTGCAGAGTGTAAATATAGAAGGAATATTTTTTGCCAAAACACATGCTGTAAAAAATAACTACAAAGAATGCCTTTCGGTTTTCTAGATAGATAAATAGCAAGAGTATGTTTACTTGTATTTCGTCGCTGCCTGATGTCACTGAGTTTTTGTACTGTTATTGTTTTGGTCATTTTGTGTTTAGTAAAGGTCAACATAATCTGATTGAAAGGTCAAAGTCCATTTTACAAAGTAGAAAACCTCATTTAGGTCTAAATTAAGATTTGGTACAAGTAGTAAAATGAAGCATTTGGGTCTACATGAGACCTTGTGCAATTCTCTAAAGTGCCATGATGGTCTTTTCCCAATGGAATTTACACTTCCGTGATTCAATACATCCTGACAGCAATTAGAGAGCTAAATAATGACTTGGCCACCCGTAAGATGCCCACTGCGGCATATTTCCCACCTTGTGCCTCTCTTGACTCTGCCCTTATCAAAGCACCTTTTCCTCTCCGCCTGATATTTAAGCTCAAAGGGCAGCCCTAAGTCATTAATGCTATTTCGTCTTCTCTATAACAGCAGAGAACCCTGCTCACTAACAAGCACACATTATCATCAGCCTGTCTGCACCGACTTCCTACCGCCCACAGAAAATCAAATATTGCACACAGGCGTTTTCCCAAAGGTGGAAAAATTCTCCAAGTTCACGGACCTGTCAGTTGCCTGAGCTATTCGTATTGCACCCTGCAAATGCGACAATTGATTATGTCTTTGACTTTTAGATCTAGCCAGTGAAATGCCTGTCTGCTTGAAATAGCTGCTCTGCATATGTGTTAGTGTGTGTGTGGGACCCATGACAGGCAACAAACCTGTTATCATTTTGGAGTGAGTTGCAGCTAAGAGAAGGTGCATAAACTGCAGTGAAGCTGTCAAGCCCTCGGGCAAAAATGCTCTTTGGAAGAAGTAGAAATGATGAACACTGGCATGGCGTGCTTCTAGAACGCAATTAGTGTATACACGAGGAAAAAAAAAGTGTACAAAACGATGTTGGAGAACATTCAGTCAGTAGAAATTTTGTTGGATAGATTTAGTGATGCATACGGTCATAAAATGTTTTAAATATGTTCATTCATTCATTTTCTGAACCGCTTATCCACACAAGGGTCGCGAGGGTGCTGGAGCCTATCCCAGTTAACTACGGGGACCAGGCAAGGGGGACACCCTGAATCACCCTGGTCAGCCAATTGCAGGAATCTAGGAAACTGACAACCATTCATGCTCAGAATCATACCTAGGTGCAATTGAGAGTTTTCAACCAGTCTACTCTGCATATTTTTGGGAGTGGGGATTGAGCTGGGTTCAAACCCCCGACACCCTAACCACTCGGCCGCCGTTTTAAATATAGAAAAGCAAACATTTTTTTTAGCAGGTAGTGACTTGAAGAAAGCAGCATATGCCATTGCCATGGTAACCGAATCGGTGTGAGCAAACAGGTCATCTCTCATGTTACTGCTTCTATCAGAAATACCAATGCTGTTCAGAATTGCATGACGCACAAATTTTACCTGAGTGAAAAATATATTCGGGATTTTTCAGACTATAACTTGCACCTGAGTAATAGTTGCAACAGCCAAAAAATACACAATGAAGAGAAAAAATATATACATCAAAGTCACACTGGAGTATAAGTCGCATGGTAGGGAGGGCATTTTTTTATGTGTTCAGAAACTAACAATAGTAAATTGGATATCAATAGGCTTAACTTAGAGAGGGAGGAAATGTATATACTGAGCACATGAGTATTACATGCAGGCCTAGCCAAACTATTCATAAAAAAAGTGCAAATTAGTAGTCTGGCAAATATGGAAATTGTACATTTCTATCTTTGGTGGGACAGTTTGGCACTAAAAACCTCATCAAATAAGTTAGGAAGAATGAGCAAAACTGTGAGCAAAATTTCGCATCTCCACACATTTGGATGAAAAACAAAAAGCAAAATTCAGACTTATTTTGCAGTTTAATCCAACAAGTGAAAGCAGGCCTTGCCACATAGGTTGAGACAAAGTATTTAGAGTTCCTATAATTGTTATCCTAATGTTTTCCAGTGTTAATTAATGCTTCAAGGTGCCCAAAAAAAATTGACATGGATAACAAAATTAATACATATTTCTAGGTTTAACAAATAAGAATGAAAAACCAGTTCTTACCCATGCAGCTCCTTGACAGAGACAGAGATCTTGAGGTTGTGACCAAGAACATAGAAAGTTGTGAGGATGTCGGCCCACTGCACCATCTCACCCAGAGGACCACCCTTCAGCACCTTAGGGCTGAACACATCACCGGATTCCTCTGTCAGAAATCCCACGTGGACAAGAATCTGTATTCATAGAAATGGACAAGGGTGAGCCCAGGGAAGGAAAATGAAGTACACTTAAGTTTTCTTACTCCATGTTGCGTGGTTGAGATTCTGTGAAATTCATATTTCAAGTTGTTGTCAAACTGCTAGGATTTTTATATCTAGAAGAAATGTGTTCCTCCGTAAAGAAGGAACTGATGTTTTCATATCATGCTTCAGAAGATTCTCAGACATCCTACTGTGGCGGAAATAGCAATGTGATATTTAATATGTGTAATATGTGGGACTGTGTGTCTTCTGAAAATGATGGAGCCAAATTGGCAACATTTAATATTTGGTCTACCGCACAAACAATTTGGGACACCAAGCAGTATTTTAGTATATATTAATATATCATAAATTATTTGAAAAGTAACTCTTCAGAATGTAGTGCTCTGGGATTGGGTTAAATAATTGTTTGGAATATTATATGTATATGTATTATATGTATTATATGTGTACTTGTTACCTATTTTCAAATTGAAATACTTCCCAGGCACCTGATGATGTAGTGGTTCACTCAGCTGACTTTGGTGGGGGCAATTTGGCATGAGTGCGAATGGTTGTCTGTCTCTCTCTGTGCCCGATGGCTAACTGGCGACCAGTCTAGGGTGTAGTCTATTTTTCACCCAAAGTCAGTTAGAATAGGCTCCAGCAACACTTGCAAGGATGCGCGGTGGTAAGAATGATGAATAAATGAATAATTGAATGAAATACATTTTTTCACTTAATGACTTCAGCGAGTGATTTTCCCTGAGTACTTCAAAATATTACACTCATCTGCTATGCCTTCCCCAAAGTCACTAAATGCGAAAACAGTTTCAAATCTAATAACAGCAAGATTTGTTTAAATCAAATGGGAATGAGTCAGTATACAGAAACAATAAGCTTGTTCTTCCATTCCCCAAATACAGAAGAAAATGAACAGTAAGACAATTCCGAATTTAAATGCCTTTTTTTTTAGACAATCCTTTGTTCATTTTAGCTACTCATGAACACAATGCATCAAAACTGGATAATCTGTGGTCTTTCAAATCGAGCATTGAGACAACACATCATCAGTAAACTAAAAAAATGATGAAATATCAAGTTAACATGCAGTAACTATGAGTAGTCAGCTCCTTTGTATCATTGGAAACATTTGGGAGAGTGCATAAACATGTAAACAATTGGAGACAAATATTTAAAGAAGAGGAAATACAACAACAGCGGTTTTAGCTTTCTGTTTCACAACAATGTTGCCAAAACAATCCTAAGTAAAAAGCCTGCATAAGCATGCCAGGCAGGTTGTATCTTGTCTGTCGATCGTCATTGATTGTTTTGTTTTCCTCTCCGTGCAGACTTCTTGCACTTTTGATCTGTTTTCTGTTTTTCTGTTCACAGAGAAGTTTGGAAATAGCTCTTACTTTTCTGTTGCACACGTCTATTTATATTAATGTTCTACTCCTTACTAAAGATTCTGGGGAGCTTGTGACTATTGGTGGCAAATTCTGACTTAATTTAATCCAGCATATGGTGCACACATCTATATAACTGGTGACATTCATACTATACGTTGGAGAAAACAGCACTAAACATATAAAACCCATTACAGTGACAAAAGAAAACAACAAATAAAACCATGCAGAAAGGTCAGAGCCAAGACTTAAAATCCACTATGCTGCTAGATTTCAAAACCCTCTCATATGGATAGCCCATTCACACTAAACATACTCTTGAAAAACAATTACACAGAAGTGTGTGTTTCTCTGGTCTTGGAAACATTTGTCATTTTAGACAGAAAAAATGTATGTGCCAATTTCAGAACTGCAGTGGAACTCCAAATAGAGAAGTTAAAGTTATTTCTGGAACTCAATGCTTTTTTCATTCATCAACCATACTGTGCATCCTCGCAAGGGTTGTAGGGGTTGCTGGAGCCAATCTCAGTTGACATTGGGTGGAAGGCAGACTACACAATAGGGGTGGTTTGCGGTCTGCTTTAACGTCAACTTGATTTCATGTGGGCCGGACCATTTTATAAATAATATTTAGATTTTTTTTTATGAATGTATTAAAAGAACTCGATTAAAAGCCCTGAATATTAAGTTATTTATAGATATAAAACTAGGTTTATTTTAGCTTTTTTATATATTTTTTTATAGATTTTCCAAAATAATTTTTGAACTAAAAACACAGAAAAATTGATTAAAAAAAATACAATTATTGATTTAAAAGGGGGAAAATAAGGACATTTAATATACATCTATACTACTCTTCATTTTAATTTGATCCTAAAACAGAACGTCGGCACTCATGATTTACTTTCCCGGGCCACACAAAATGATGCGGCGGGCCAGATTTGGCCCCAGGGCCGCTACTTTGACACTGGTGCCCTAAAGAGAGACAACCATACCACGTTTGCCCGCATCAAAGCCAAGCAAATGAACCACTACATCATTAGGTGGCCTCTAATTTTGTTGTACTCAAGTAATCAAGAACTTTTTCACTGTGTGCTAAGACAGTATTAAGAGACTGATCTGAAACCATATGACATCACCTGCGTATTAATTTGTAAAAATGCTCAACGTTCACCTGCTTCTCATCCCTCCAGTGACTGCGCAGTTTATCATCCAGTCGTCGAGCAGCAGAGGCCCACTGTGCTGCCAGCCTACGTATCCGTCTTTTCATGAAGATAAGCGACTCCTTTCCAGTGCCCAATTGCGCCAACAAAGCACCTGTGTCAAATCGGAAAGAAGCCTGGAGGCCATTGGTCTTTGTTAGTATTGACACTTTTTTGGTTCCTTTTGCACAAACTTGTATTACTTTTTTTTTTACCCAATCATAAGTCATAGTGCTATGATATGGCAAGCATTAAGAATTGTCATTTGGCCTGATTGATTCAGGACAATAGGATATTACAAGAGGCACAGAAAGAGACTTGTGTTTTTTTGCTACTACCCATGGGTCACAGTTTTTCCCTCTCTAATAGAATGTATGATGTATGACTGGCTCAACCCTATAAATAGTCATTCCAACTATATATGGTACACTTCCTTAGTGGAATAGTGGCCAGGTCTAGCATATTTTTGGTGTGTCAGCAAAATTGTACTCGCATTCGGGACACATTCTTTTATATCAAAAATCAAAAGTTATTTTTGTGTAAAAAGGGATTAGCAAACAACTCCAGATTTTTATGAAACTTAATTTAGTTTTACAAATGATAAGCCATTTTGGAGCAGCAGAAAATTGTATGGCCATTGATAATGAAAACATCATACAGCTAAAATGAAAAAACTGTTGGCCATAGATAATTAATTTAAAGCGCATTACAGCGTATTATTTTTTTAAAACACGTGCAACAGTTTTTATTAAGGAAAAAAAAGTTGAAAAGTGGAATATTGTCATCCTCTTAAGATACTCATATTTTTCAGAAAATTGTTTTTGTGCGCGTGTCTAAATTATCCGTTCATGATTTTGGCCACCTGTAGTAAAATTGTTTACTACTTCAATTCAACAGTGTTTGCATATTTTCCACCCAACAAAATGTTTTGTGTTTCCTGAAAAAATCTGAAAAAACGACATGGACGATTATATAGTGAATGATACATAAACTGTATATAAATATACATATTCCTGTAATTTAACAGTACGGATTGCTCTATAATCATTCTTTTTGTACCACTTATTCTTACAGAGGTCACAGGGGGTGCTGGAGCCTATCCCAGCCAATTACGGCATCAAGCATGGGACACCTTGAATTAGTCAAACTCTCAATCCAAGAGCCCACTTGAATATTAAAGATTGAATATTACTCCGAAGAGACACACATAACAGCAAATTATTCTTGCTTTATTCTACTCTGCTTTCTTGTTGTCAACATTGCTATTAAGAATTATTTCTTACATGGATGGAAAAAGCATAACTCTTTCAATGCTACTGACAGATAGAATATACTTCCAATTATGGGATTCTTTTCACTATTCTGCTGTGAATTTAAATAAGTTTTTTCATTAGTTTATTAGCCCCTCTCCTAGTTCGAATATATTGGATGTCTATCACCATCAATGACACCTGAAGAATCCGTACGAAAAGAATATTGAATAAGTAATCCATATGCAGAGTTCGCAATAAGAATTTTAGTGGCACCAGCCTACAAATGCAGCAATGTACAAAAGGAATGAAGAGAGACTGCCTGCACATCAAATTTCATTGTGAAGATGACATAAAATCTCTTGGGACAAACCTTCATAAGAGAAGAAAAGCTAAGCAGGCATCTGGACCATTTCTATCATTATAAATAAACTGCATCATTTGGAATTGGCAAGGATGACTATTTAATCAAACAAGAGGATAAAGACCCTGCAAATCCTCAATGAAGGTTTATTCATGAATTCATTCATTTCTATATCGCTTATCCTCACAAGGGTGCTGGAGCTTATCCCAGCCAACCATTTGGCAGCGGGCAGGGGAGACCTTGAATTGATTGGCAGCCAATCCCAGCACTCAATGAAACAGATGCTCACAAACACACCACCACCAAACGGGAAGGTTTGTTATCTTTCACATATTCTGCCTGTTAGGGGGTTATTGATCTTAAATAAATCATAAACCTATGCTTTGATTTAAAAAGTGATAAATGATCATCTTGACCTCGGTAATTTAAAATAATGCTGAAGAATGAAGCATGGAACAAAATGTTTAAAGGGAATAAAGCAGCTCCATGTTTAGTATTCTGCTCTATTTAATATTGCTTGTCATTTTGAAATATATACTCCCAATAGCTCTCACACTGTCAGCTCTATACCCAATTGCTTATTCTTTCCAAGACAAAGGTCTTTGCAGGGGTAATAAATTTTATCCTGTTACATTCAACAGATGTACTATGTTTCATACTTGTCTCCTAGGTAGTGTCTTCAAAGTAGGTGTAGCAGTCTGGTTTCTCCAAGTGAGTGGTGGGCAGAACCACTCTACCTCACTTAGGTAGATGAGAAAGGAACAGTCTGAGCCGTCTACTCCATAAAAGGCATAGCATGGGTCCGAGTTCCAGCGGGCACGCATCCACTGTAATATTCAAACAAAAGCATTGAAAATGCATTAGTATTAGCAAAGTGACTGGAACTGTAGTTTTGATTAAAAAGTGGCACAAGCTTTGAGATGTGAAGAAAAGCACACTATGCAAATTTCCAATGTGAAAACAGAGTTGTTTATAAGCGGCATTGTTCAAGTGACATAATTTCAATGTTTCAATGTGCCATCCAAAGTATGTGCAGAAAAATATCATAGAAATGCTGCTAGGGAGGAAAATACAACTGCAATACTGTTAAAGTGAGTTAAGCAAGATCATAGACAGTTAAATATGTCATAAATGTGTTATTCTAATAATGTACATATTAGAGCAAGGGTGTTGGATTCGGGTTGCTTCGTGGGCCGCTTTAACGTCAACTCGATTTTATGTGGGCTGGACAATTTTAGATATAATATTTAGATTTTGTTTTTTATAAATGGGATTAAACTAACTGGATTAAAGGCCCTGAATATTCCGTTTTGCATAGATCTATTTCAGCTTTTTTTAAATATATTTTTAGATTTTACACAATGATCTTTTAATTAAAAACAGAAAAAAATGCGTTAAAAAATTACAATTATTGATTTAAACCGGGGGAAATCCGGAAATTTAATATACATCTATAATCTTCATTTTAATTTGATCCTAAAACCGAAAGTCGGCATTCATGATTTACTTTCTCGGGCCGCACAAACTGATGCGGCGGGCGAGATTTGGCCCCCGGGCCGCCACTTTGACATCTGTTTATTAGAGGTTTGCATCAATAGTTTTTGTTTTTTACCTATTGTTGATGCATAATTATGATATATGATGTTTCAAGTTCATTTGTGTATCAACAGCACAAACACAACTGATATAAATCCCCAAAAAATCTGATAAGGGCAATTAGTCAAAAACTTAAAGATGCAATGTCATTCCAGCCTGATGGGCTCGACAAATTAGATGCAACATCACTCGCATATAATTAGGAATCTCACAATGCTCTTTTGCAAATACCAATCCAATTATTATATTTTGTACTCATTTTTATGTTTGTTTGTTTTTAATCAATGTGAGCCCCCGTGGTCCCTCCACAGGAAATGCTTTGCTTACAAATATTAAATTATGCTTCCAAAGAGAAGCATTTCAATATTTCAATAGCCTGACACTGGTTAACCCAGTTATCAATATGGAGCATCGTTATTATGGTCTGCAACTAACACATTTGGCGGGTATTTTCTTCATTGACCATTTGAGTTTTCAAGTTGAGGTTAATGCAGGGTCATTCCTTTTTTCATTAAAGCAAGATTTTTAAGAGCAAGGTTAATTTTAACCTCAAGTAATTCCCGCAATGTCTTTTAACTCTGCATAGTTTTGATCAGAGAAGACAAAAATGCTAAAGTTTCCTCCAAATTCTTATACAATCAGCGACAAAGGATGATAAACAGGAAGGCGCGGTGCCTGTCCTTGTTACTTGCAGTGCAGCTCCATCATACCCCGTGTTTTGACATACAACTCAATGACTTTCACATTTCTCCATCGTGCACCACCTCCCATTTGTCCGGCCCACAAGAAAGGTAGTCCAAGAAACTCATAACAACCTCTTGAGGGCCACGAAAGTATTTCAGGATAGAGAGGTAAGCAAAAAGATGAAAAGGGTAGTACCGTATTTTCACGACTATAAGGCGCACTTAAGTCTTAAATTTTCTCCAAAATAGACATTGCGCCTTATAATCCAGTGCTCTCTACATATGGAAAAAAGCAGAAAAACAAAAACAAAAAACCACCACTGTCAGATATTAAAAAAACACAAACGCCTGAACTGAAACAATACTGTTAAATATGCAAATGCCATCTTAGTTTACAAAATCTTCCATCTTATAGCTCCTCCCCCACTGCAAGATTTTATACAAAAAAATCCAAAACAACCACAATGGCTGGCTCTAGAGGTGACTGTGTAGTGAGTGCTTCATACCTGGAAGTCAATAGCAAATACCGTATTTTCACAACTATAAGGCGCACTTAAGTCTTAAATTTTCTCCAAAATAGACAGTGCTCCTTATAATACAGTGTGCCTTATATATGGAAAAAATGTTGTTCATTGAGGGTGCGCCTTATAATGCGGTGCGCCTTATAGTCGTGAAAATGCGATACATAAAATATAAAGATAAAAAGTGTGTGCCTATATTCTCTTGGCTACTTCGTTTCTGTTTCGAATGGATCAGCAATTATGTGCCGAATTGTTTTCACTTTTACCCCTCAAAGGTTGTGCTGGTGAGTAGTGTAATGTTTTCTGTTGGAATATTATGTTCTCCATAATGAAATGTACAACAAAAACATTGCTTGCATACTGTGTGCAACCATATTTCACATGAATGTCCATTATTCTGATATAGCTTGACTCTATGCTACACGGTATTCCTCTGAAGTACAACACATGGATAATAGAAGCTGCATCATGTAGCCCAATCCACTAGATAGACAGCATAGTACATTTTACTACTTGAAATGTGCTGATTTTGACAACCCCAAACACCAAAAAAGTGTTCATCTCAGTTTATATTATATGGATTTCTGGCAGCACTGAGACTGACAGGACAAAATGTGTTTTCTGTGTGTGAAATAGTTAGAAAATCCACACTTAAAGCAGACTTACATCCATCTTGCTAGGGCAGTCTGGATAATGAGGGTCTTTAGGAATGTCACACTGTCCGAATGGTCCTTGCCTAACTGAAAACAAGAAAAGTGGGGGGCTATCAGTGCTTGTAAACACACAGTACAATAACAGCAAAAAAAAACAGAAAGTGAGAAGAGACAAAGAATATTCTACAGAAGTGCTTTCAAAGG
Organism: Stigmatopora nigra; assembly: GCF_051989575.1. Taxonomy (NCBI): domain Eukaryota; kingdom Metazoa; phylum Chordata; class Actinopteri; order Syngnathiformes; family Syngnathidae; genus Stigmatopora; species Stigmatopora nigra. Next base: position 9,334,483 of record NC_135522.1, read on the forward strand.
CATAATGAAATAAGGAAATTTACATTCCAAGTAGAGAGACCTATTAGTCATGCCAGTCAAACATTTGTTGTCATGTTTTCTTTTTCTTTTAAGCAACGTCTGGTTCTCCTACTGGCTGTGTTTTTTTTCCATTTCTAGCTCTCATGCACAGCAGTTATCAGAGAACTTTTACTGACAAGTGCATTGCATTTGAGTTCTGCTTGTGCGATCTGACAAGGAACACTGAATGGAGCTGTAGACTGCTCTTTCGATTTAGATCTCCACACTAACAAAATCAGACGGGTTAGACAATGCATATAAATATGCAGTGTTCAGTCAGAATTGTTGCTTGTTAGAAGTGTATTTGTGCATGGTTGATGGTCTCCTTGTGCCCTGCAATTGGCTGGTAACCAATTCAGGGTATTCCCTGGCTATGGCTCATAGTTAACTGGGATATGCTCCGGCACCCCATAACCCTTTGGTGGATAAGCGAAACAGAAAATGAAGTAAATCATGTAGATGAAACTGTTATTACAGTGACAGTTTTGATTCGTGCAAACTAATGTAAAACCTGATATAATGCTTGTTTCAGCTTTTGTAAAAGCCCAATTCTGCATAATTAGACCTCATATTTTGATACTCCTTTTCAACAGAGAAACATTACTAAAAGCCTGTGTTGATGTATTTTTGGGAGCTATAATTATCTGAATAAAATGTTATGTTATTTGATGCCTATATAACCTGTTGCTCTCCATTTTACTATTCTTGACAGGTTTGTAATAAAATAAAAAAATGCCTTCCCAAAGATATTAAATATAATATATATAGTTATATATACATACATACAAAATACTGTAGTTACCATGATTATGAGTTATCACCCTACATGGCTCATTTACTTAATGACCATGTCAGCCCTTGACTGCCTTTGCATTGTCCTTTTTTTCGCTCCCTGCTGACTTAATTCATTCTTTCTTTATCTTTCTACACCTTCCTTCCTCTCCATCTATCCTCGATGGCCAAGCACAAGTGAGCCCAATTAGGGGAGAAGTTGCAGCTTCTCCCCCTGTCACAAGGACTTATTAGCATGATATCAGCACAACTTAAAAAGAAACTTTCTGTAACACTACGTTAGAATCAAGCTCATTTAAATTATAGCAGACATTATGACACATTAATGAGACAGCATGTTTGATTGTTGTCACAAAGAACAGTGTGAAATAAAAGAGGATTCTGCTTTGTATCCCAATACAGATATTGAAAGTGACAGCTAATGAAAATGCTGAAAGAACCACATGTTATTAGCTTCAAGGGCATGCATCATCACAATTTAAATACCCTGCTTCAGAGTAATAACACTGTGTTGGGTGGATCACCTGAATGATTCCAGTTATGACATAAATGGAAGGTTAGTTTTTGGAATGGGCGATGTGTCGTGATTAATGCCTGTCATGCCCCTGTGAGCTTATTCTGCAAGTGCAAGTTCCTCAGAAATCATGCATTTAAGAACATTCAGACATGACAGTTTGGTTTGTGTGGGCAGAACGGAATGTGCTTTGCAAATTGCAAGGATTTGAAATGGACAGGTATGATTGGTCGGAAGGACTAACTACAGCTGTATGTAACATTCACGAGGTGTGCCAAGTGCATGACAGGCCTTTATGTGTGCATGTCCATGTGATTACTCAGACTTCAATCACCTTACCTCTTTTACTTCCAGTAGTGCGTTGTAGAATTTGCTCCACCCTGCCAGCCATGTCTGACATGTTCTGGGCAATGCCCTGGATCCGCTCCACTAGGCCTATTGGCTGAATTCTGACACACAAACACATTTGTGCAATATATTATTTCTTAGTCATTTTAATTACAAAGAAGAATGCTTCAAATAATACTTCAAATATATAATTAGGCAGCTGATTGGTTTGAACATAATGAATAAAATGAGTTTTGATACTTGTAATGTGGTTAACAGTTTGAAATGTCTTGTTTAGTTTGGGTTTTTTACCAAAATGTTTGTTTTTCCAGAAGGAAAATTTGAGGGGAAAATTATGTCTCCTCCACATTTTCATAAACCTTAAATTTCTGCATATAATACATTAATAGCACAAATCGAATAGTTTTTGTGCTCATAGCAAGCTAGGTTATTTTCAATTTGCATTATTAAAGGAGGTGTGAATAATTCTGGAATTAATAATAGTTCAAACTAATTTGTGAGGTGTTTTCTTGAACAAATTCATTTTTCTTTATCTAAATAAGATCTAAAAAGCTGAATTGGCTTTTGGCAGCCCGATGAAGAAGTGGTTAGCACAGTGGTACCACAGTTCTGCGATCAGGGATTCGATACCAGGTCCGTACCTTCCCATGGAGAGCAGGTGTATTAAGGCACTATATTATTACATACCACAACCGTACACAATTTCTGATAAAATATATATTTTTAAATGTATTAAGACAATAATCAGACTAACATCTGACAGACAACTAAGAAGATATTCCCAAAGTACTAACAAGGAGATGACTTACATTGTTTTTAAAATATTTATGAAAGAGTTTCCACTAACTGTGGTAAAGATGTTACACTAATCACAAACAACAGAACATTTCAAAGACTGCATGATGGTTGCATCCATTGTTTTAATGCACTAATTGCAACAAGTGTTAAATTGTCTAGACATGGCTCCTCGTTCTGTTAAAAAGTTATTTTAATGAGGTCTCTTGCTTCTACTCTCTGAAAATCTCTTCAAAGTAATAGAATAGTGGTTCATTTGGGTTCTGTGGGCACAGAGCTGGTTTGCATAACTGGATTCAAACCTTGTTAATTTCCCTCATTTCCCTAGGTAGATGTGGTAGGAGAATGTTGTTCTTTACACTGAAAATTGACAGCTAAACAAGATTGAAAAACTTCATACAGAGACAAGCATAAAAATATGCTTATTCCTTAAAACCACAACTTAAATGAGTAGACACACAAACACAACAATAATATAGCAACACAAAAGCTCTGGGGTCGAGATCTATTAACCAGCTTTGGCAGAATGGACGTGAGCAATTTAATTATTCAGAAAATTTGAAGCACCAAATTAGCGTCTTTTGCCACTGTAACATTTAGAAAAGGACTAATGGACTCTCCATTTGAAATAATAGTCTGATTTTCATGTTTTATACAGAATAAGATCCAAGAGGTGTTTTGTACTTCATTAGTTCCATTGTCACACACACAAAAAATGTAATTATAAGTATGTTGTCTCCAACTTTCGAGCGACACCAAAGATTCAATGTGAGAACCAGAACTTAGAATCCATTAAATGTCTTCCCTTGGGCTTTTAAAAAGGCAACAGAACCTTTTTTGGTTAATTTCTGGTTACCAGTAGCACTAAAAGGGTTTTGGGCAGTTGGTGGAATTACCATTGATGACAGCTGTATTGGAGTAATACAAGGTCCTAATATAAGGCGAGTAGGCAAAAGTGTGGAAGGATCTAAGAAAGGTAGTAGTAAATTGTGTTAGCAAGGTTAAGGGGTGATAGAAATGGACAGTACAAAAGGAGGATGGAGCCTGCTTTACTCAAACCCATGACTAGATTCAAGTATGAGTATGGCCTGTTGCTGTGGCAACAACGCTCGAATCTGGGCTTGCAGCTCCAACACTTCATTAAAGACCATTGATCTTATTGTTGTCTTTAAATGTTTTATGTTCAGCTGCGTTTACCTGCATATAGTTGATCCCCAATTTATTCATTTTCCTTACTTGATAAACTAGAATATTTTAATTGGAAATAACATTAAAGTAGCTCAAAATGCAAATCTCCATACATCTGTAAATGTATAATTTATTACACATGACTTTTTCTAAGCAAGGAAAGCATCATATGTTCCATTTTTCCACTTATTTTCTAATACTAAGCTAAAGCCCAGGTAACCAAGAGGCATCAAAATGAGATACCTAATAATCAGCAACCTGATCTGGTTGCACTCAAACTCCAAGGAAGATATGTTGGTGAAATTGAAGAACTGCTCAAAGGCAAAGAACGTATTCCACTTGGACTCAATGTCTCAACATCCAGGAGGCGGGGGTTAAAAAACTGTCAGATGTTTCAAGCAGAACGGCATCTTCCCACACCTTTGAAGCCAACACACCACTGGGTTTATTAATGCGCCACTCCTCTCTTCATCCAAGATTCAAAGATATTCGACCGCATGTCCAATGACATGACTACAAAGTTCATCATCAAGCTGAGACCAAGAAAAATTCTGTATAAATGGACAAGCTGATCAGCACCAACCAGGTTCCAAATGAGGAAGTCATTCCTCTCCATCAAACTCTTTCAGGTCTTAAAAATCATTCCCCAATTTAGAATTGTACTCTCCTTGTATAAAATGGGGAATTCCCATTGGGGAAGACACTTTGGGATGTCCTTCAAACATGCAATGATAATACAAACTAAAACTGAATACCAACAGAAACTACTTAAAGATATATTGTTCTTCACTTGTTTTTTTTTCATAGTATTTAACCCACTGCATTCTACTGAAAGGGATAGACGTTCAATTACCAGCCAAAACAAACAGCCGCACTACACTCAACACAAGTTTTGCACCGAGGACCTAATCTAGACTCAGTTAAGTACCGTCACTGCACTCGACATAAAATGCCATAACACTAGCAGAAGCATATCAATAAGGAATGTTCTCAGACTTTTACTTCAATCTGAGCACTTCAGATTTTTATCTCACACTTTGATGCTTGCACTAAAACACCATAACTACCTCAAGTGCTGCTAACCATTTTAGTCACTTTTTTTTTTACCTTACATCATTTTTATTGTGTATAAATCTTTTTGTGGTGACATATTTATGTGTGTACTTCATGGTGAAGCTTTAAATCTCATTGTACTTGACAAAAAAGGCATTCAATTCAATAAAACTGGCCGTGAATGCTTATGTTTCACTGCAATTGGTCGCCCTAGACATCCAATCCAATTTGACTAAGATTCTTACTCAGTGCCTTGCGACGCAAACATAATACATGAAAGCACACATATATACGTATATACACACATATATACATATATACACACATATATACACACAGATTCATGTATACACACATGTATACACACATGTATACACACATGTATACACACATGTATACACACATGTATATATGTCTGTATATACACACATATATACATATATACATATATGCACACATATATACATATATGCACACATATATACATATATGCACACATATATACATATATGCACACATATATACATATATGCACACATATATACATATATGCACACATATATACATATATGCACACATATATACATATATGCACACATATATACATATATGCACACATATATACATATATGCACACATATATACATATATGCACACATATATACATATATGCACACATATATACATATATGCACACATATATACATATATGCACACATATATACATATATGCACACATATATACATATATGCACACATATATACATATATGCACACATATATACATATATGCACACATATATACATATATGCACACATATATACATATATGCACACATATATACATATATGCACACATATATACATATATGCACACATATATACATATATGCACACATATATACATATATGCACACATATATACATATATGCACACATATATACATATATGCACACATATATACATATATGCACACATATATACATATATGCACACATATATACATATATGCACACATATATACATATATGCACACATATATACATATATGCACACATATATACATATATGCACACATATATACATATATGCACACATATATACATATATGCACACATATATACATATATGCACACATATATACATATATGCACACATATATACATATATGCACACATATATACATATATGCACACATATATACATATATGCACACATATATACATATATGCACACATATATACATATATGCACACATATATACATATATGCACACATATATACATATATGCACACATATATACATATATGCACACATATATACATATATGCACACATATATACATATATGCACACATATATACATATATGCACACATATATACATATATGCACACATATATACATATATGCACACATATATACATATATGCACACATATATACATATATGCACACATATATACATATATGCACACATATATACATATATGCACACATATATACATATATGCACACATATATACATATATGCACACATATATACATATATAAACACATATATACATATATACACATATATACATATATACACACATATACACATACATATATACACATATATACATATATACACATATATACATATATACACACATATACACATACATATATACACATATATACATATATACACATATACACATATACATATATACACATACATATATACATATGACCAGCTTAAGCATATAAACTAAATATTCTTTTTTTATGTTTTATGCATGCCCTGTATTTAACATTTTTATTTCAGAAATGTCTGCACTTAAAACATTTGAAGCATAAAAGCACCACTAAGTGATCAGGCGTTCCATATACTATAGAATTAAATGTCACAATCTGAGATCTGCATTGAAGACTCTACTAGATCTTCTAGGAAAGCAGAAATATTTGCTTCTTCACAACAAATACAAAACTTCTACAACCAAGATTGAACAGTATCAAAGCCATGCTCGACATACCTGTCAAGGACAGAGGCAAGCTCATCCAACTTGTGGGTTTCACTGGTGTTGCTGAGTCTAGACAAAGCGTCCATTCGCTTCATAATGACTTCCAGCATATTACTGATTTTTCTGAGAGTGCGCGATTCTTGACCACCAAGTACTGAAAAGAAAAAAGAAAATTCAAAAACATGAGCAGAAGAATGTTTGCTCATAATAGCATTTATTTAAAAGTCATGTACTCCCTTTAAACTCAGGTAGCAGTTTGAAATAATTATTCAATGATTTTCCATGCCATTTTTCCCCATGAGGTTTGCAGAGGTGATGGAGTCTATCTCCAGATAACTATGTGCAATAAGTGGGGTACATCCTGATCTAGTTACCAGCCAATCACAGGGCAGTAAAAGATAAATAGCTATTCGCCCACAGACTCAAACCTACGAATTCCTTGAATTGTTCAATCAGGCTACCAAGGCTTATCATTTGTTTTTCTCAATTCCACTACTATTTTGCTGAAGGTCTTATAGTGGAATTTATTCTCCCACTGTCCTTCATTACTAAATCACCAGCTCACTAGGAGCCAGCATTCTAGCTGAGATGTGAAAATGCCAATTCAGCATTATATTCTGACCGTATTGGTTTCACTCTTTTGCTTGACTCAAATAATTAATTCCCCAAGTGACGGTCTAATGCTATTAGTAAACACCCTGTCAACTAAGTAGCCTGAAAAAGTTCAAAAGACTACATCGCTATATGTTGAGGTCCTAACCTCACACTATTGTTTGCTCACACTAAGCTCTAAACGCTAATTAACCCACGGTACCATTAGTAGTCCATCGCTAAGCATCCTTGGAGATGGCAGAAAAAGAAAAAAAATGTCTCTCACCAGCAATACCCATATTTTAACACACAGGTTAGCAGAGAGCCATATACACTCATCAAAAGAGCCACATATGGCTCCCGAGCCATAGGTTCCCTACCTCTGGTATAATATAATAAAGAGTGTTACTTATTTTGTTATGGACCGAAAAAAAACATGTCTGCAAAAGAAATTACCACACATGGTTGTATTTACAATGTGCTTATGCATTCCAGCTTATGTCATATTTACTTTGAAATCTGGTAGAAAAGTAGAAAAAAAAACTAATACTATCAAAAATGTAGCAAAACCCAAAATAATCAATGCAAAGCCACTCACACAAGACCAATTTGGACCAATAGGATTTACAATATTCAATTCAAAATCAGTATACACTAATTATAAAACTATTTTTACCTAACTGTTCCCTTTACCCATTGCAATGTACAACATGAACTTGGCAGAACATTGAGTTCTGGTTCCAAGTCAAAATAAACATTACATCTCAGACAAACATAAAACACACCAAAATATATAAGAAAAGATCTTTTCACTGTGTATGGAGCAAAGAGAAACTACAAATAGAATAAAGAAAAACTTGCATGAGTGAAAAATGGCTTAAAATTGTAGGAGATTTTCAGCTGAAAAGCAGTGTTTTTGCGAGAGTGTAAATATTTTTTTTCTCCTTTTCCTTACACCTTCAATCATCTTTGGAATATATGCGGTCACATAGACTTACAGAAACCTTCCTTTCAATAATTCAGTAGTTTTCCAACAATTGTTCACTTGCATAAATGAGTGACAGTTATTTAGCAGAAGCTTAACATTGATATGAACCAATGAACACAACACAATCTTAAATAGGACTCTAAAATAAAATTAAACATGCTTCATTGAATAACACTGTATTGTATATAGCATATGCATTGGTTAGTTTCCACCATGCACCATAGAGAATAGTGGCATTAACTTTAAATAAAAGACTGAGGCTCCCTGGGATAGACGCCCGATATTTGCTTTAAGTTGGTGAGCTGCTGTGCTGCAGTAAATCTAAAAGCCTCTGGGCTAAAGTGTGGGAAGGAGAACTCACAAATCTTCACAGTAATACTTCTCATAAATCACCATTACCGAGTCCAAACACCCATCCTACACAGTACATTTTTAGAATTAGTCCGTTATATAGAATCTTTTCAATTAAGCGTTCATTAGCCCACTGTTCATAGATATATTCTTTACTGTTTCTTGAAAAACATTTTTTTTCCTTTCTATAGTGAGCTTTAGACTTTCTCTGACAATGTGTAATTCCTCATTTGCTGGTTAATGAAGATCTTGAGAAAAAAAGGTAGCTAATCTTGGTTAATGATTATATGACAGAGCACCATTAAAATTGTACAACTTCCTATATTAGAATCCCATTTGCACTACAGTACTCTGTGTTCTGATATTAGGTGGCTGTAAAGGTCAATTCAAAGCTGAACAAAAAAAAACCTGTCTGAATACCATACACACAAAACAGCTACAATATTCTGACTCTGGACAAGCAAAAATAATAGACAATAAATGTAAAATAAATGTCACTCAAAATTAGAGTGTCCCAATCCAATACTCAGGATCGGTGCCCAATACGGCAAATTTTGGAGTATCGGATTTGGTCATGAGTAGATTGTGTTTTCAGTACGATCAAGTTTTTTGATTGCAGTGGATGAAACCATGTGGCAATCTTGTCTGCTCAATGTTACAATTTATCTTTAGAAACTAATGATAGTAACAGAGAGTCATGTATAGAGAGCTTTTATTGAGGAGGTACCACTAGGGCTCACATTAATACTAATAATATTATTTGTCATTTAACAGTTACATTCTATTTTGCATTTACTTTATTGGGTGAAAAATTCTGGCAACGGATTGCTTTCACTTCAGTATCACTAAAACATATCTTGAAAAAATCGGTTCAGATTGGAAGTGTATATCATTGCTTGATTAAACATTAACGGAGACGTACTAATGTAACAATTTTACTAAGATATTCATCAGTTATATTATTTTATTTGGTAGTATTGCACAATAATAAGATCAATTTGTTCCCTATCTTACATTTTTTTTAGCTTGATCTTTATCTTCCCACAAAACAATCCTAAAAAACCCAAACTAAACCTCTCCATATGCTTTCACTCCTAATTTAAAGATCCACTACAGAGGAGAGTGATTAAGATCCGAGGGTGCCGGATGCAGACGTGATCAGAGCAGAATGACAATCCGTCTGTGCAACTCAACCCTCTTTATCCATTTGACAGCTTTAAAAAAGAAACAAGCTCTACTATTTAATTAGGAACAATCAAAACCTTTTGTTTTCTACAAATGAATTTCTTTTATGTTGTTATGTTTTATGACATATCAGAATTAATAAACTTGTCTCTTGGTGGTTGCAGTGATATTCAATTCATCTTGAAATGAAAACCAACAAAAAAAGAAAAACCTAGACACAAACTCAGTTTATTAAAAAATCTGAGGCTGTTTTTAAACTCAACTCCTTTCAGTGCAGTGGCTCAGCAAACAATGAGAACATAAATTACGTATGAATTTCATTCTCTTTCATGCTCTCAGTGCTCCCATTGAGCCAAACAAAGACAGCATGATAATCTTTTGCAGAAACATGTCGCCTATTTCCTTACCAGATTAATTGTACATGCTTGCAAAATAATTAATAATACATAACAGCAAATATTACCTGAGCCTGAGACTGAAGTAAGCAACTTGACCTACTTTTTATTTTCACCAAAAACATTCGCTTAACACTACCAAAATGAAAGTGCGGAGTATAGAATCAGCATTGACATCAGTCATATAGACATAATATTTAGTTTTTCTTTTTATAAATGGATTAAAAGAACTGGATTATGGATTAAAAGTCTTCAATATTTTTTATAGATCTAAAACTATGTTTATTTTAGCTTTTTTTTTAGATATTTTTAGATTTTACAAAATGATTTTTTTTACTAAAAATACAGAAAAATAATGATTACAATTATTGATTTAAAAGGGGGAAAATCAGGAAATGTATTATAAATGGATACTCTTCATTTTAAATTTGATCCTAAAACAGAAAGTCAACAAAAGGGTTGCACTAATTTGAGGTAAAATAAAGTAATGCAAGCATTTTGAGGGCCACTTATAATCTGGAATATTATCTTAAAATCAAGAAACCCATTTTAAAATGTCAAGCAAATATACCTCAGTCATATTTTTAATGGTGCACACTGTAGCGTGTTTTGTGGAAATTGCAGTGCTATGCTTTCCCGAGTTAGTTTAAGGTTGGTAGTGATGCAGACTACTGGTCTTTTATAGATTTATGTATAAATGAACTCATAAGTAAACAACCTGATCCTGATATCAGTATATATGACTTACAAAGTGTAATTTACGTCAACATCTAAAAAAAAAAAATGCAACCAACCAATATGCTAATCACTACATGTTACAATTGCAAAAATGACTAAGAGGACTCAGCTATAAATAGAGTCTAACACTATATAGAGCCATTAGTTGCCATAAGGATTTCCATTTCCATTTAAATATCTGAATCACACTACTATGAAGACCCGAATAATAGTAGGCACTGGAATAATAGTAGGGAGTGGAAAATTCCAAATGAATTACTTATAGTAGGCACCGGAATAATAGTAGGCAGTGGGAAATTCCAAAAATAATGAATATTAGTAGGCACGAGATAATTAGTGACGGTTAATCGTGTTGCAAAGTTGTATTACAGTTGCAAATAATTGTTGCAATGAATTGCGTATAATGTAACTCTTGTATATATTAGGCCTACCAATACATTGTAATGTATATTACAACTCTACCAGTGGCAATTGCACGTTCTTACTAGTACTAAAACCAGCACGTGTGCTTTACACGTAGAAAATTAATGACATAGAACAATGTTGCTGCTGCACGGACTTAATTGAGGCAAAAATTAATAACCGTAGGCACCCGAATAAGAATCGTAGGCATGCGAAATTTTGAGTTGAAAAAATAATCATAGGCATATGATTATTCTGGTCTTCATAGTATATTGACAGCATAAAATCAATTAACATGAAACCTGAACCTCAGTATGAAGATAAACATTACATTTTACCTTTTGACATGACAATGCGACTAAAGCAATTCACAGTTCAACTTGACTATGTATGCATCATACTATGCATGCCAATGTGCATAATTATGCATTGGTTTATGAGGCAACATTAAATGGTTGAAGGAGAAAGACTTTGACATTAACATGCAAACCATTTAGTGTACTTTGTCCATGATAAGTATCATAACCCTTTGAGGCAATATTGCATTAAGACCCTCAGGTTAAAAAGGACATACGTATTGAAGGTGTTCTTCAAAGAGCTTAGAAAGTACCCGCTATTTCTGTTGAGCTTTTACAATATCTTGGATCAAAGGTAGCTGTCGTTAATGATTCCAACGCTAGTAGAAAATGTATTTCTTTGCTGCCCTTCTTCTTTTTCACATCATTAGGTTGCCTGCACTTTCAAGGGAACGTATTAAAGGAAACACATGCATTTTCAAAAGTGGATACAACACTCAACTAGGAGTCATCCAGGTCAGATTTTTGTCCCTGTTAGAAAATGTATAACTAGTGTTCAATATGTAAAATAAAATATCCTATGTTTTTTTTTCTTTTTGAAAAGGAAAGTAGAAGTTATTTCATTTAATTATTTTCTGACTAGTTGCCAATCAGCTGTAGGGCAGAAGTTAAATGTTTTGATTTGAGTGCTTTTATCTGGTGATGCGTGTTCAATATGAAAATATTGAATTAAAAAACTCAATTGGAGTCTTCAAAACTGTGATTCTTGTTAACCCTCTATGGATTTATACATGTAAAAGCCTTTTCCTCATTATAAATGTGTGTGTATAAACTCACTGCTATTTTGGCCACAAAATCCACCAAATCCATAAAATCCTATATTACCTTTATTTGAACAAAAATCGCCCAATAATATCTCCTATTTTCTTTTACAATCTCATGTAACTATTGTTGAACTACATGGCAAATAGTTTTCCCATTCAGTCAGAGGAAATTAGGTTTTTAATTTGGAAATAAATTGAAAAAAAAATATTCTGAAGAGAAAGAAGGACAAAAAACAACATTTCTCAACAATTGTCCTTTCCTGGGTCTCCAACTATATTTGATTTTCTTTGTACTTGATAGGATTTTATATGTCAACAATGTTTGTGTGTATATGCCTTCTGAGTCAGACACACACACAAAACATACATGGGGGGGATTTACATGGACTCATGTCCCTTGGGTCACAGTAAAGCCGAGTTTAATGAGCTCAAGGCTAAACAAGCTTTCTCCCAACAGTAGCACGCGAGTTCTAAATTAATCAGACAGCTATCTTGTCGCCTACAACCCAAAGTCTTCTATATTTCTGGATTTGGGCCTCATTAAGGAGCAAGAACCTTAGAATTGTTTTATGTAAGAGCACCTAGTGTACATCACTGGACCCTTCCCATCTTAGCACACTTGCACGTTCAAAAGGTGCTAAAATAAATATTCACCCATCCAAACAAGTCTATTGAATATGATCTCAGACAATTAAAAAGCAAAAAACTATGTACTATGAATATGGCCCAAGTGTCTTCATAATTTGAACAGTTTAAAGGACAAATATGTTCAATTAGTGGCCATAATTGGCACTGTAAACAGGATCAAAATCCTTCCTTAAATGGAGACTCAAACTGCATCATAGCACAATTTCAATTAAAAACTAGAGAAATTGCATGGCTACAGGGTATAGTAAGTATACTTGTAATAAGTGTACACACTTGTAGTGCAAGTACAAGCAAGTAAACATACATTTATTGCACGTATCCTATATTTTGGACAATAAGTCGAATCTGCCAAAGAATACGAAAAAAGATGAACAAAATATATAGATAAGTGTTTTTTTAAGCATCTCTGGTTCATGTGTTGTTGTTAATTGCAGTCAATGAGTTAAAATATCTTCTCCTTAACCCTAAAAGTGCGTAATAAAGTTCCTAAAACCCTAATAACATTTGATATAATATCAATTTAGAATCTTAAGTGAAATCATTTACTAAATGAGACTCAATCATTAAAAATTCTGTAAACACCAAATGACTATTATTGACTTTCATCGGCCTTTGGAAAAAATATTTTTAAGTACAGTATATTAGGATAGCCGCTTCGTGGTGTAGCGGTTAACTTGCCTGACTCTCATGTGGGCAGGCGCGGGTTCAATTCTCGCTGGTGGCGGTATGATTGGGGTGCAGGTGGTCATTTGTCTCTCTGTGTGCCCTACGGCTGAGTGGCAACCAGTCTAGCGCATGGGTGGCCAAGTCTGGTCCTCGAGAGTCCCTATCCAGTCTATTTTCCATATCTCCCTCCTCTACTACACTTGAATCAAACAATCAACTCATCAGCAAACTGTCCAGAATCTTGATACTAATCCAGATTATTTAATCCAAGTGCGTTGGTGGAGGAAGACATGGAAAACAGACCAGATCGGGGCACTCGAGGACAGGACTTGCCCACCCTTGGTCAAGAGTGTCGTCTACCTTTCGCCCCAATACAACTGGGTTAGGCTCCAGCAACCCCCGCAATCCTTTCGAGAATGGGCAATATGGAAGATGAATGAATGAATGTACAACATTATACTCCATGTGCAAGTGAAAATGGAAGGAGTTTGTTGGAACACATTCTCAATGGCTGTGTATCAGTATCCATGGCGACAGAGAAAGGGTAGAGGAGGTTCTGTATTTTTTGTAAAGAAAGCAACACAAAAAAAAAAAAAAAAAAAAAACGTTTTTGCATTTGTTTTCATCCTAATGGGAGTTGCTAAGCCTGATTTAGGTAGGAGACATCTTCCTTTCATTAAATTGTATTATTTTCAGCATGTATAATAGACAGTCACACTCATTTTCTTAGCCTAATAAGGGTCGCGGGGGGTGGTGGAGCCTATCCCAGCTGATTTCGGGCAAGAGGTGGGGGACGCTGAATTGGTGTCCAGCCAATCGCAGGACACAAGGTGACGGGACACCATATATGCTCACACTAAGGACATTTTAAAGTGTCCAACCTGCCTACCCTGCATGTTTTGGGATTTGGGAGGAAACTAGAGTACCCAAAGAAAACCCACACAAGCCTGGAAAAAACATGCATTAAACTCCCTACAGTAAGAAACCACCTGGAATCGAACCTTCGACCCCAGAATTTATGACTCTAACACATGCCTTTTGCAATATGTATTAAATTAAGTAAAAATATAGATGAAATGATGGATCAAAAACGTCAATCAATCATTTTTTTCCAATATTTACTTGTTTCCCATCCAAGTGATTGAGTGCAGTTATTAGTGTATTCTGTTATTATTTCTGGGCAATGGTAAATAAATGTTCATGCTTTTTGAATTGTATCTAAAAAAAAAAAAAAAAAATTTAAAGAGTTCATAAGAATATGCAAAACAAAATGTGAACAGAAGACATTTTAGTCATGGATTTTTCCAACTCAAGCATCCAAATATCTCATTCATTGACCAAGAGATGCATTTAAAATAAAAAAAGAAGATGAAAGTGCCGATCAAGTGAGGAAAAACTGAACTAGGAAACTATTGGCGAATGCATGGATTCCTGATGAACAAAGCAAGAGGGTCAGCTAGTCTACTACACAGCAATCAAGAAACCACCTGCAGCGCTCAGCTTGATATCGCTTGTCGATTTCAGCCACTATAGACTTAGGCAAAAAGTACTGACATAGAACTGTAGCCTACCTTCTGCCCGAGTTGTGAAAGGGAAATCTGAGGGTCGCTTGGCTGAGAATTGGCCCCCAAGAGAAGTCATTAGAAAGCACAGACTGAAGAAACCAATTCCTACAACAAAAATCCTAAAAGAAAAGAAACAGGGACAAAAGACACAACATCAATGGAGAAAAAAAAACTCAATATACACATTGTGTACTTGATTCTAGTTCCTGGAAATGTTTATTGTGGGCCTCTAGCATTCAACCTTGACGTATCCCAAATATTTAATTGGCTATATCCATGCTTGTTAGGTGAACTCTATATTGCCGAGTAAGCAATAGTTAGAGAAGAGTGCAAACTGGGGTTGATAGCCCAGAAAGAAATGTTTTTGTACGAATTAGATCTTATTTTACACCGAAAATGTGTTTGCACAGCATGCAATTACCAAGTCACACATCTGCAAAAAAAAAAAAACTATATTTAACATGCAATCAGCATCCACAGCAAAATAATAATATATGATTTACAGCTGCAGGTGGTGGTTTGGTGCTTATTTTCTAGTTACTTAGAAAGAATTTGCAAGCAGCATATGAAATTAAAACATCTCATTATAAATGTCTCCACAAAAGTTGTCATCAAATGTATGAGATTACCATGAATGAAAATGATTATATGTACAGTGCATCATGTTGAATCAACACATTGTACAATATTCACTTCCTAAGGCAAATAAAATAACAGTCATTTCAAATAAAACATGAATAAAACCAAAAAATAAACAAACAAGATGACAGTCAGCAACTGTAATTTTCGGACTATAGTATAAAATGTGTTTTCCTTTCATAAATTACTTCAAATCACTGTTTTCTCAATAAAACTGTGACTTTATTTACTCACCATCCCTTCATTATGTGTTATTATCTTAAGTTGAATTCATTTTACAGTTAAAGCATGCTTTATAAGAAGAAACTATACATTTACCACAAGGGAATAGCATGCTTTACACGTGACTCTGGCTCAATAGGTTTGCTTACCTGAATGGTTTGTAAGTGAGAAGACACCTCCTCGTCATCATGGAAAGGTCGCTGCCCATCATTGTGCACTCGCGGGTCCATTCAACGTGCTGTGTGTAATAGGGAGCATGGGACTCGAACGCATAACTTTCAAGCAGGAAAGTGATGGCAAAAAGAGTGTCATCTAAAACACAACTGGATTTTTTTTCTCTCCGGTGTTTACCGCATCTCAGTCGCTCCGGGGGATGCCTCTTCACCAACAACACTATGCGGATGTGAGCCCCGCATCCTGTGTACCGTTCCTCCAGGACTCACAGCGGTGTATGGAGAGCATCAACAACACACGGGAGAAAGCGCCATCTAGCGGTGAAAAAATAAATATAAAGAGGATAAACATGTGTCAGATTGAAATGGGAGATCTTGAACAAAAACCTCCAAAAATAACACTTTTGAGGGGGTTGATTTGACTTACACTTTTAAGGAGAGTCGTTATTAGTGAGGATAGTTTTGACAGAAAGTAGAGATTTTTAACCCTTTACAACAGTGGTGGCTTTCAAGCCGTATACGGCTCCGGGGCAAAATGAATGTGGCTCTTTGCTTTTTATCATATTTTGTATATACTTAGGTTCTTTGCCTCGTTTCATTTTTCTCTTGTTTTATTATTTATTAAACAAACTCAAAATCATCTGGACCAATTAAAATATATATAGATTTTTTTTTATTGGGCAGATGGATTTTTTTACGATGTTCAAGTAAATATTGAAGGTTTTTTTCTTTTTACACTAAAAAATCTGAATTAATTAATCATCCTTCATTTAAACAATTCACATTTCGGCATCCCTGTCAGTCTGGAATTCTAACCTTGATTTATCTTAATTAAACTATGAATGACTTTAGATACGGACAGCATTTTTTAACTGCTAACATATATGGGCTCTGCCTCCAGGAATTAATAGCCACCCACAAATAGTTTGATAGTTTTGATTGCTCATTTTCTCACCCCTTTTTTGGGCCTGGGCAAGTCCTCAGCAAAAGTTAATTTCAGACCCTAATAACTGCGTTACTTGAGGTTCATGTGCTGGGAATAGTCTGTAAGTAATTTTCTAATTATCTGGATGCATACAACTATTCAATCTTCAAAACAAAAAGGTTAAAAAAAACAATACGATTGCAGCAATACAACACACGCACAAATTGTAGCACCTTGGAGAGCGCCTACGTTAATGGAGGAAATAATGCAGATTATCTTTGCCATCTACTGGACAAAAACACACATTGCAACCTGGAGTGATGCCAAACTAAATTTTATAAAAATACATCCTATTGTGATATTCTTTACTGATTTCTTTCTTTTGGCTTTTATATGGGCGAAGAACTAAAACCACTTAGCACCTTTACCATTTAAATATGTTTTAATGTTATGTAATTTTATCCTTACACTGGTAATTTAAATGTATCACACTGATTAATATTATTGATTGACTGTTTTTTGAAAGATACACAGTTTATATATAAAGAATCCACCTTCAATTACTTGTGATGTGAAAAAATAGACAGATTTTAACTTTAAAATAATAATTCATTCATTCAGTGTCAACACCTTGTCCTGGTCAGATTCACAAGGTCCTCACAATCATACCACCACTGAGGAATAATTAATGCCACGCTGCCTGCAGCGAAGTCAATTAAACCATCAGGTGGCTGAAATAATAATCCTAACTTTAATCTCAATAGTTTTAGTTGAAGGTCACTTAAAACACTGTCAGATTTCTGATTTAAAACTTGGGTTTCAAGTAAGAATTCTGAATTTAAAGTGTGAAATTTGAGAATAAGTCATGAAATTTATTGACTTGAAAGGTATACATTAGTCATTGAAATTAATCATTTTATAGGGATTAACTAAAGGGTAATTTAATTACTCTAATTTCCCAATTTACTGCAGATTGTCTGATTTATGGATGAATAAACCAATCCCCATGTCAGGAGATTATCACTAAAAATTGATTAACAGAGAAATAATTTGGTAATCATAATATACATGTAGGAGGAAAGGTTTCATCTAACTACATGTTAAGTATTGACAGAAAAAAAGTGTGATACTTTACTTCTATATAGATCGCAGTACATTCATGAGTCTTGTCAACATGTCTCAACAGGGAAGTACACTCACGGCTTTAGCTGTCATTCCAGGACACGTTCTTTCACGAAAAACAAACCCATCAACCACATCGGAGGTTCAAACACTTTCACGAGAAGTCAAGTGAGTGTATCGCTCAGATTAAGTTGATTCATCACAGCAGAAAGGGTCACCTCAAAAACAAAACGAAGATTGTCGTTGTTTACAGAGAAACAGAATGGTAAGACCATTTAACAAAAATGACTGAATCTTGCCATCTTCTCTTTTTTTTTCTAAGACAACTACTCTAAATGTACAGATAAGAACAAGAAGGATATCCTGTGGAGTGAGGGCAATTGTTGTCAACTGGTTTTCCATTATGTGGTTCACTTTGTCAATTGCCACTAGAGGTGAGTGTTTTCCTGGCATCAAATAAATGTTACACTATATTGCATTGGAATAAAAATATTATAGTAGTAGTATAATATAATATAGCAGCCACCTGATGGTATATAGGATGGCTTGCCTGAGTTTGGAGCGGGCAGGTGCTGGCTCGATTCCCACTGGTGGTGGTATGATTGTGAGTGTGAATGGTTGTTTATCACTATGATTTTGCTATCTAAAATTAGAGCAATAGTCAATATAAAGAGCAAAATGTGTTTATCAATGCAATTATCCACAGTGCTTATTAATAACATTTGTATTAGAAACATTTGTATGATATTACTCCATTGAACTCATTGGCAGCACTCAAAAAGTCGCTACCAATCCTCCCAATAAAAAAATGGATTGGACATCTATTGCCCTCAAAGGTGGTGTAACAGGATTCAATGCTAGCACAATTGAAATCACTGTCGTATGGCAGTGAATGAAGTAAAAAAAAAAAATCTGAAAATTGAAAAACATCTTCAATTTTCGTATTTTTTTTAAACCTTTTTTGTAATTTCTCTGATCTCTATTAAATTCAGCAAGAGCAAATGTGGACCTGAAGACAACTCCTAACATAACAGCCCACTGTGGAGACAACGTAAAACTAACATGTGATGTCACTTCTACTATATCATTGGATGTTAAAACGTTTTCATGGATTGCTCAAAAGACACAACTTTGTGGCATTGGGGTCAAACAAAGATATCCTAAAGTTATGTGTGAAAGCGAAATAGGAAGTTTCCACCCTACCCTCAATATGACAATTATCAACATAACAGCCAAGCACCAAGGAAATTATCTCTGCAAATTTCACGCGCAAGCCGGGATGAATAACAGCATCACGTTCATCACCGTAAAAGGTGAGTTTGCTATTTTTTTTATTACTTATATTTATGTAAATGTCTAATTATTCTTCAACTTGATTCTTACTCTCCAGACTGCCTTGTAAATCAACATTATACCATCAATGAGTCAATGGCAGAGTGTTGGTTCAATGGAAGTTTCAACATGGGGGAAATCCATTGGTTTAAGGGAGCTGATAAGTTAACAGAAACAACAAACACAAAGTCCATTGCTGACCATAACAACTACTACTACAGTTTCAAAAGTACTATAAAAGCACCAGACAAAAAACAAAATTACAGTTGCTCATTATGGATACCTGAACGCAAGAAATATGTCGCCAATCAAAGTTTACGCATGGTTAAAGATGCAACTAACTCATCTGGGAGAAATATTCAGTGGATCAGTGTGTTATTTGCCATAGTTTTGATAGTTGATGTTTTGTGATACATGCAAGTTTGGTTTTTCAGTGAGGTTAGGTTCCATTATTTTTCCAAATGTGTTATAAAAGACAGTTTTTTTTGTTTTGTTTTGGTTTGGCTATTC
Source organism: Stigmatopora nigra (assembly GCF_051989575.1). NCBI lineage: Eukaryota > Metazoa > Chordata > Actinopteri > Syngnathiformes > Syngnathidae > Stigmatopora > Stigmatopora nigra. Next base: position 9,354,792 of record NC_135522.1, read on the forward strand.
TTTTTAGAGAAGCAGGAATACTTTGTTGATAAGGATGCAACTACCGTATTTTCACGATTATAAGGCGCACCGCATTATAAGGCGCAGCCTCAATGAATGTCATTTTTTCCATATATAAGGCGCACTGTCTATTTTGGAAAATATTTAAGACTTCTAAGTGCACCTTATAGTCGTGAAAATACAGTAATTGCTATTGACTTCCAGGTATGAAGCACTCACTACACAGAAACCTCTAGAGCCAACCATTGTTGATGTTTTGGATGTTTTTGTATAAAATCTTGCAGTGGTGGAGGAGCTATATGATGGAAGATTTTGTAAACTAAGATGGCATCTGCATATTTAACAGTATTGTTTCAGATCAGCCGTTTGTGTTTTTTTAATATCCAACAGTGGTGGTTTTTCGTTTTTGGTTTTCTGTTTTTTCCATATATCCGGCGCACTGGATTATAAGGCGCACTGTCTATTTTGGAGAAAATTTAAGACTTTTAAGTGCGCCTTATAGTCGTGACTATACGGTAATGATTTTATAAATAATCCGATGTTTTCCCATTTTAGTGGTGCATATCATTACAAATGGAGTTGAAAAATATACAATGCAAAAAGTTCAATGTACAATGTTCAATGTGTGTGTTATGAGAAATAAAGTTGATTCATTCATTCACAAATAAACTAGCCAAAAGAAGTTGGTGATAACAGCTGGTGTGTATTTAGTTGTCGACATTTGTTTTGTATTGGATTTCACTCTTAGTTCATTTGCAAAAATGGTCTCATAAGCATTGATGTTTCATAAAGTAAAGGTTATATATATTTTTGTATTTGCCACTTGTGAAATTAACCAGAAAAGCCAATTTCTCACGAAGGAGAGAACATTTGCTGTTAGTGTATGTTACTGCATGCACACTAGTAAAAGCAAAACATATGATATCTTGAGCTCATGTAATACCTCAATATTATTCCTTCAGTAGAGAAAGCACAGACACCTAATGTAATTGGAGGAGATGCAAACAATGTACCAGCACTACCATGCTTCTAGTTTCCAGAACTGGATGTTCCCAACCAGAAAACCTTTAAGAACATTGCAGTTGGGAACATATTTGTGCCATCTCATTACATGCAAATATACAAGCCTACAGAATGAATGGCTGGATTAGAGAGAGAAAGAGAGAGCGCAAAATATATCGGTGTACATGCCCTATTTAAGTATTTGTTTACAGGACTTCATGAAGACAGTCCATCCACGTTGTATAAAGACAACAAGAAGGGAAAAGAATAAAATAGATATTGTTGAATGTCAAAAATACATAATACACATAGGCTGCAGCTATCTATGCGCCTCTATGATGAGTTTTTACACACTAATTAAATCAAATATTTTTGTCCATTCTTCATTATCAATACCACTTATTCTTGTCAGTGTCATGGCATACGAGCATTATGTAAACCAGGGGTCGTAACCTTTTTGACAGAGAGAGCCATAAACAATTCATATTTTCAATTGCTATTCATTGAGAGCCATACTTAGAATTTACTAGAAGTAAAAATACATGAAAACACATGCATTTTTAGTCATTTAACTGCCTTTGAAGTAGAAAAAGTCCCAGAATTATGTTGACAAAATCATTACCCTGATGCTTATTTATGGGATGCATGCAGAAAGGTTTAATTAAAAACTGGAAGATTCAAACGAATCTAGCCAGTGTACAGATTTTAGCTGACAGTTTTGCGAAGAGCCATAAGAACCCATCAAAAGAGCCACATGTGGCTCCCGAGCCATAGGTTCCCTACCCCTGATGTAAACTAAGCTTCAAGAAAATCGGAACTAAGTGCACAAAATACTTGATATTTGAAAAAAAAACCAACTCATTTTAAATCAAGATTTAGCAACTGTCAACTTTAAATTATTATCGCATGAAATTTATCTATTCTGCACTGTTTGATAGATAGAAATCTTGACTTTTTTCACACTCAAGAGATTTTTATTTAAAAAAAATTAAGGCCTTTTTAGCTGGAGTGTTTGAATGTCTCATATCAAATAACAAGCCATCTCATGATTGGTCGCAAGACAGAGGAGGCAGACATGTGTGAACATAAATAGAGGGTCTAAATAAATATTCTGGCTTTATACATTGCAGAGTGAAAAAGTCATTATCTGTCTTTAACGCATAGATGAAACAGATTTAAAAGCTAGAGAGACACAAAAACAATCAAAGGACATTTAACAAGATTTTAGCAAACTTACCCAAAATGCCTCTTGAAACCAAAGAAAGGATAAATGTGCGGCTGTTGTTTTTGGGAGCATCAGGTGTAGGGAAGACAGCCCTCATTCAGCGTTTTTTAAAGGATACTTTTGAGTCAAAGCACCACCGCACAGTAGAAGAACTTCACAGAAAGGAGTTGGATATTGGAGGTATCAAATTAAATATCAACATCATGGACACCAGTGGCAGTTACTCTTTTCCAGCTATGAGAAGACTCTCCATCCAGAACAGTGATGCTTTTGCACTGGTCTACGCAGTGAATGACCCAGCATCCCTGGAGACAGTTAGGTATCTGCGGGATGAGATTCTAGAGGTTAAGAAGGACAAGTACATGCCGATTGTTGTGATAGCTAATAAGATTGACTGTCACCATATGCATCTAAGTGAAGATCTTCTCTCAACTGTGGAGCTGAAGTGGAATAACTGCTTTGTGGAGGCATCAGCTAAAGATAACATCAATGTGCTACAGGTTTTCCGGAAACTATTACAGCAAGCAAATATGCCTGGTTGGTTTAGCACAACAACACTATGCCACACACAGAAAACCACTACCAAGGTTAAAAGCAAGATAACCCCAATGAATATGACTAATATTTGCATCCTATCTTAATAAAGTTAATGCATATCAAGATGGAAATATGGCACTAAAACAGGGATGTACAAACTATTCTAAAAAAGGGCTGCGGTGGGTGCAGGTTTTCATTCCAATCTTTTCACCAATCTGTTGTCCTGCAAGTGCAATCAGTGAATTGCAGTCAGATGTGTCTTGTTTCCTGCAGAAATCTCATTGGTCGAAGTGTCTGTGCTGGATTCGTTGGAACAAAAATTTGCACCAACAGTGGCCCTCAGTGACCGGTTTAGTCACTCCTGCACTACAAGAATAAACTACATCTTAAAGGCCTTCTGTAGAGAGGTGATTATTAAGGAGTTAATGTAGTATTTGTTTTCTCCCATTTTGTATTGTGTGAAAATATCAAATAAATAAAATTTGAACTCTGAAAATTATTTACCAATAAACTACTGTATGAAATATGCTTGCGGTGCAATTTCAGTTTGAGTACACATGTATTTTGGAGTATTTATGGGTGAAATATACTGTTTCTGCAATGTAAATACCATAATGTAAAGCCTTTACTTCATATTGTGAACACACATGTATAGTTGTATCTCTCCATCTGCCTTTATATGGAGAGAGAGAGATTTCTTCAAATTTGTTAAATCATTGTAAAAAATATAATAATAATAAATGTCAAGCAGGAGTATGTCTGTCTGATGTTGCCCTCTTATGGTTATTATCTAGACTGCATCTTTTTCTAATAATTTACAGCTTCAAAATGGTCGTTTAAACTTTTAACAATCATTTTGAATAAATTATTAATTGAAAACTTTTTTTCCAACTGTATTTTATTCAATTGAACAGACAATGACAAACACTCCGGGAGAAAATGAGACAAAGAAAAAGGGAAAACATTCAATTACGGTAACTTTTTGCTTTCAAATCAGCACGTGCATTTGCAGTGTAGCTTACCGGAAACAAGGAATTGAAAACAAACAACAACAAAATGCGAAAAATGAAAGCACACCATAATAAAATGAAGAAGAAAAAGAATTTGCATATGCTTTACAGGATATATCCCTAAGCAAAAGAGCTTGCCGAGCAGAGATATATATATATATACAGAGACTAAGCATCACGTCAAATGCTCAAAAAGGTGCACGTTCGAAATATACATATGTCAATAGGAAACTTGTCAACGTAACTATACAGTAAGACTGTAAACACATTATTTGCACATTTCTGATACTCTACCACTAAATTAAATTGTAATCACTGAAGAACTCATCTTCGAGGCACCCAATGGTTATCCACTTCCATTTTGGTAAAGTCTAAAAATCATACCAGTTTCGGCTTGAAATAACTAAATGTACAAGTTGAATGTTAAGCTCTAAGCAGGTAGGTTTCCAAAGCTAATTCAGTCGTATATGGAGCAGACTATAAACATTTTTATTTTCTCATAATCATAAGTCATTCATGTTATAGAACTGTATGAGAATGCTGGTATATTTTTAGTTCACATACACATCTAGCAGTCATTCAAAAATCAATTGCTTTTGAGATTTTATCAAAGTAATCTATGATGAAGCCGAAAGTGTCTTCACTTATTATTTGGGCAAAAGACCCATATTTAAAACACGAAAAAAAAAGGCATTAATTGAGCAAAAAGCAAGTGACTTGAGAAATACACCCAAGAAACTATAGCTGAATTAAATGCTAACCCAGACAGTGGGATATAATTTAATGTGGTAGCACTTCAGAACAAGAGCAAAACTAAAGACCCATCTAACAAGATTTCAGCAAACTTCCAGATTAGAACTATGTATCACAGATCTATGTAGTTGCATGGATTAAATTTGTGTGAATCTAACACAGCATAGGATTCTGGTTAAAAAAAAAAAATCAACACACCCACAAAAGGGCTAGGTTATTCTTCTTATCTGCAAACATTTTGTTTTGGGTATAAACAGCAGTTTCTCCTAACAACTCACTCAGCATAACCTATACTTGACCATAACTGGATAAGAAATGCTTTAAAATTGCTCAAAATTTGGTAGTGATGAGCAAGAGTTTGGGTGGCTGGAAACCACATGACCCAGTAGTAAATGCAAACAAATCACAGTGTAATCTGGGAAGTACGAAAAATGGCAGCAAAAGAGTGGGAGGCAAAAGAAAAACAAAGAAATAAGAATGCACATCTCACTAATTCTCGATTATTGGTTGTTTGATGAAATATTAATTTGCCCTATGTCTATTAACTATATATACACATATATATATAAAGATTTGAGGAATGACACCCTTACCCACCCTTAATCAACAAAATTTCCCAGCATATAAGCGACCCGTGTTTACATTCAAAGACAGTGCGCTTAAAAAGGTTCTATTATGTTTCCCATCACCCATCCGAGATATGTTCTTCTTTCAAGTCTCTAAAGACTGTCACAGTTTCAGGTTTGCTATTTTCGATCTTCTGCAGTAAATTGTGAAAACTCTTTTAAATTAAAAAGTCAAACTTCAACTGCGGGATTCCAACAAAGGACATTTTTTCACTAGTTCTACTACTACTACTACTAATATGGCAACAGCCTAACCATTATTCTATGGAGAGGCATGCATTGCCTTATACAAATGGGCGTGGATGACGTTTTTTTCTATTAACGAGGGAGTACATAAGTAGAATGTTTTCCACACAGAGGGGCCAAAATACTAAATAATAGAGGCAATGCATAAAATGGTGTTTTTCTTTTGTCCACTGTAGTATATTTGAAGTCATGGTGAAACCCAGAAAAAAAACGCACCTTCTTTTAGTCACAGCCAGACCCACCTTACAGGTTCGCATACTAGTCATCTACTGCAATGTTGCGGAACAAGTAAGCCATGGATTCTCCATTGTGGATACGCCGAATGGCCTCTGCCAAGATCATACTGACGTCCACAGTCTTGATTTTTGGACATTGGAGCTTCTGCACTTCATGTGGGACAGTGTTGGTCACCACCACCTCAAACACACAAAAAAAGCTCAATTCAAATGCAATATTAACATTAAATTACTGTGAAATTCCACTATATTTGCTAGTCAGCTTTGTTTATGGAAGCAACATATGCTACTCGTGCTTCTAATCTGGTGAGTATTGCTAATACTTTTGTTGTTGTTATTGTTTACTTTTTCTCAATTTCCACTGAAAAGATAAACTACTGACACTTTTAAAAAATCAGGTAGTTAAAATATTAATGGGGTGAAAAAAAACACTAATTTCCAAATGTGACACCTCTATATATTATGTGGAGTGATTATGCAGTGGAAAATATTTAAACCCTCTATTTCTTAATAATTTATGAGCAGGATGTACAGATAATGAAAATTGAAAATTCAGTATGTCAGAAAAAATATATTGTAGAAGTTAATATCAGAGAAATGTGGTGCCACACCCAAAGCTGCAAAATAACTCAAAACAGATGGTTATGTTATTTGAGTCTCTCACCAATGGCCACAGGGTCTTAACATAACAACAAACCCAGACGCTAACTGCTAGCCAAAGCAAAGAATTTCCATTTAAAAAATATGAAATATTGAAATTGTAGCCAGTCAGCTCCATTTTAATGAGAATATACGTGGCTTTTTTGCAATCAAACTAATTGTTCAGCAACCTTTATAAAAAATCATACAAATAAACAATGTATCTTTCATTCATTCAATCATTTTCAACCGCTTATCCTCACATGAGTTGCAAGGGGTGCTTAATCCCCATCCCATTTTATTTCAAGCCAGAAGCACAAGGAGACAGATACTCAATCACCCTCACACTCATACCAAGGGGCAATTTAGAGTCTTCAAAAAGAACTACATGCATGCTTTTGGAATGCAGGAGGAAGTTGGAGTACCCAAAGAAAACCCACACAAGAGGACAGACCTGGGATCGAACCCCAGGACCTCATAACTGTCAGGCCGACGCACTAACCCAGATATAGGCAAACTACGGCCCGTGGACCACATCCAACCCGCGAGGCATTTTAATCCGGCCCGCCGACGTTGTCCAAATGTTTTTATTTTTTCCCCAAGATGGCGCTGTCACGCGAAAGCCAGTGGCAGTAGCTGTGTCCAGTCTTATTTGTTTATTTTGTGTTTTACAGCCCATCTATCTTTTTTTAAATTGCATTTTAATATTTCTTAATACATTCCTTTTTACTTTATTTTGTACTTTATACTTTTTACTTTAATGATGAACGATGAGTATGTTAATACTTAATACTTTTTTCTGTTTATGTTTCAAATGTACTGTTAACGGATGCTGTTTTTTATTTGTATCGTATCTTGTGCTGACCCGGCCCATCTGTCAAATTCTTAAAGTCAATGTGGCCCCTGGACCGAAAAGTTTGCACACCCCTGCACTAACTACTCACTCATCTGTCGTATTCCTGTTTTTTTAGATCTTCATAGTGTAGGCCCACAATAATAAGGAGTTCAGGGGTCCTTACCTCATCAATGGCTGACTCTTCTATGAGACGTGGAGCATCAGCTGACAGCAATCCGTGTGTGGCCATGATGTATATTTTATAAGCACCTCTTTCTTTCAGAATCTCAGCAGCTGCCACAAAATCTCCTACATCATCTATGATGTCATCCTGAAAAAGAAATAGAGCAGTCAATAATTTGTGATTCATGGAGTGTTTCTGTTGTTGCCGAGTAAAATTTTATACACAATACTAAAGGGATATTTTTGAATGAGGTAGAACATTCTTATAATGGAATGTTATCTAGAATTGGAAGTGTCTATATTAAAAATAAAACGGGAGCACATTCCGTGGATTTAAGTGGAGATTTTATTCATTAAATAAAACTAATGGATGAAAATTAATTCTAACTCAAAGCTGGCTGGACATGTGTGGAAAAAGAAGGACCACGCCTTGTACTGAAGCTTTTTGGGAAGTTAACTTCTTTTTCACTGACCACACCCAATTATGATTACATCCAGATGTCCAAACTCAACCATGGTGATATATAGCAATGTAATGTCAGAGTTAGTTTAGCATCTCCACAACCCACATGCCTTGTGCTATGATTGATGGCAAGACTAATTTTACGCTCTACTAAAAATTCCTTCAGAAGACTGACTACAGTTCGTGACCTCACGGTCAGTAACTCTTGGCTTCTGCAGCAGGAAAAACAAAACACACACACACACAACATCTCAAAGGTTTTGGGAAAAAAAAAATCTAACTCCAAACTAGAATTCCAACTCCAGTATGACCTTCTGCCAAAGTTTGAAAACTCTTTGGTGTTGCATAATAAAACCATGTATGTGTAGACAGAAATATATCTGCACAGAGGTGAGAAAGACTTATTATCTATAATAGAAATGATGCTGCTGTTTATAGAAGCTCAACACATTTTTAGGTTTAAGAAATAATTGCCTTTTTAGACAAACCATGGTAGCTATGAATAGGTCTACTTTATCAAAGTTCCTCTTCCATAAAAATCAATTTCATCCACTGTTTTATGCAGAAATTTGGTTAGACTGAGTCTCTGACTTATAGGTAGTTAAAATGTTTGCAACTATGTGGGTTGTTAAAAGATTACAATCACCTTATGAACTAAAAAGATAGCTCATTTTCAGGTTCAATATGTATTACAAATCATACAAAAACGACTGCCAAATAATTTGAAAAATCTAAACTGTGTTATCTTATAAGTTATTTTGCCAACCTCAGTAGAAAGTCATAAAAACGATCAAAAATAAATAAAAATTGATTAAATGTGAAAATCTCTTTAACCTGTCCGAGAAATAAATAAAATTTTGAACTCTTTAGAGAAAAAAATTAGGGGTTAAACCAAATTACAATCATAGTAAATATATACAACAACAAGAACCTTAACCTATTTGGCAACAGCAACAATAATAAAGTGTACTCCCCTGAACCTTTTGATTCCATATTTGGCATACTCTAAAAACAAGCTATTTACAAAAATGTGTAAAGATTTATGCAGAAGAAGAAAAAAAAGATACCCTCAAAAAATCAGAATAGCAGATAATCAAACTAATCAACAAAAACGGTGTAGAAATCTCTTACCACGATTATGGCAATTCTTCCACCCACATCTCCAACAACAGTAATGGGAGGTTTCTCCTTGGCCATCATTACTGCAAAGCAAATGACATTGTGTTAGGAACATAAGAGATTTTATATTTCACCTTATTAAAAGTCACTCAGTAGATTGGGTAAAATGGGTTGAGAAAATGGTTTGCATTTTAGAGTAAATTATCCAGCCAAATTCCTTCTTAATAATAAACCAACAGTACATTGGCAATATAAAGCTGCTTTTATTTCAAACTGGCAATAGAAAGTTATTAATGAAAAAGAATTCCCCCCATTCTACCCCACCTACGCCCTAGCAGGTTTATCTGAAATGCCAAAACATACAGCACATGCCATGCAAAAAAACCAAGAGAATTTTCAGCCCAGGATACCCAATCAGAAGGCAGTGTCTGAAGTGCCCATAGCAGGCATAATGACAGAAATGTGCATATGAAAAATATGCACTATAGAAACCTATTTAACACTGAAAAACAGTGTATGAAAACCACTTCAAATAATTCTTCATTCACGCTTGCCAATCTTATTGGGTCATTCATCAGCCCAACATTACTGCTTCCAGTAAATATGTGCATACATGCACGCAATAATCACAATGTTACGCAAATGGCAATCAAATCTTTATAAAAAAACATTGTATATATTTCAAAGTATCATCTCAGGTTAGTTTGGCCCAATTTGAAATAATTATAATCTACATTAATAACAAAGCAAACTAAATATAATCACATTCACTTCATCCTAATTTTTCTGGTCAAGTTCAATTACCACAGTTTATAATGACCATACTACTACAACAGTAAAAGTAATGTTATCATTGCATGGTGATAAATACCAAACAGAATTGTTTTTGTCTGCCAATTACAGCTGCATTGCGAGAATTGTGCCATGTAAATGCTATTTATTAATTCAAAGGTTGAGGAAACAATCAGCCAGCCAAGCCAATTGTAAGTGGGGAAGTATCAGGAAGAAGAAAAAGGAGGCGCATGCCCATTGTAAAACTACTGAATACTGTGAGGTAGACAGCATTAATCAGTCAAGTCACATAAACACCTTTAAGTAAAACCAATGATAGCCATGTTAGCAGTAAACACACTCCTGTGAAATTCTTGACGACTTGTCGAGACACTTAGAAACATGAGATGTCTAATCTTGAAATTGCTTGAAATGGTATACAGTGTTCCCTCGCTACTTCGCAGTTCAGCTAACGCGGACTCAGAGCTTCGCGGATTTTTTTGGGGAAAAAATAAAATAATAATAATACAAATATTACATTGAAACAAAATATTTTACAGTTTTTTTATCATAACATGAATTCCACTCTCTCTACCTGTATTCTATATGGTGTACTGTATACAGGGAGGTAATTTTTTTTAAACAAATTAAAAAATATATATAAAAAAATATATATATTTTTTTTTTTATTAAATCCAAATTAAGCATTTTTGAAGGGGAATCCCTACTTTGTGGAAATTCACTTATCGCGGGTGGTCCCGGTCCCCATTAACCGCGATAACTGAGGGAACACTGTAACAGTATTTGTGTAAACATACAAATGCAAACACTCCAACAAAACTCTGAGCTAATAAATAGAGTTTGAGGCTCTTAATTGAATGATATAACACATATCAAGCAAATATTTTTGGGGGAAATTCCTGCTCCTGCAAGAATACATTTGAAATTAGAAAAGCATGCTTCATTGGTCTCATCACATGCAGTCGAGAAGAGCAAAATGTTAATCAGATGTTCAAAAAGAGCAGGTGTAACCAGGATGCAACATGTGCTGATTGGCAAGATGAGTCCAGACTTGAGATATTTTTAGATAGATTAATAAGAATACAAAGAGATATTTTGGCATGGTTCTGGTTTGATTTATAGAAAATAAAATCAGAACGCTACAAAACAAAGAAGATTTGGTCCATCTTGCAGAAGAGTCTGGAATATTAAATAAGGTGCAATATTTCTATTTGAACTAAAAAGTACCATGTACAGGGTGACCCAAAAAGATGCGTATTCATATTTTATTCGATAAAAAAATCAATTTTTTAACGAATGTCTCAAACAATTGAGGAAATGAAAAGTGCCATCACAGCAAAAATAAGAGCCATCCTGAAAGAGTGTGCAAAAGTGATTGACGGAATGGTGGATATTTTGGTACACATCTTGGGAAAGCCATAAATTGACTAAAAATTGACAGAAATAGCTGAAACTCTGGTGAATGGTCTTCCATAAACTGAATAATGTGTGGTTGTAATTTGAAATAAATAGCTTTTTAATCAAAGTCAAAATAGAAATTTTCATGGGTACGCATCTTTTTGGGTCACCCTGTATATGTAGATATATAAAAGGAAATGCCTTTCCTTTTTGCTGTTTAATTTTTTTGACTTTCCCTCAACCAGTTGCTAGTTCTTGAATCCAGACTATTTTCTCAAGACTTGACAAACCCTTTGTAGGCACATGCACTAACTGAGGAATCATTTGAAAAGGAACAATCTGATGTAGGTCAGGTTTACGCTCGTACTTGGAAGCTCAATGCCAGGGAACGGAGCTTGTTGTTTGCCTGCTATTGCCAACAAATAAACACCACATTAAACACGAAACGTACAAGTAATTCACAAACACATGATGCCAAGACTTGGAAAATCCTCTTTCAGAATTTTGATAGTATAGTTTTGATTTGTCGAGTCTATATATTTTTTTTTTCTCTCATCAATTTAATGGATTTTGGCAAGTGTAGCTCTGAGGAGGATTTTTAAAGTCAATGGTAAGAATAAAAACATACATAAAAATCAAAACATTTCTATTAAGTAAAAGGAGGATGTGGGATATAACTGTTTTGGAGTCATTTGCCAATGACACATTCATAATTAATAGTTTGTTGTTGTTGGTTAGCTAGGAAAAGTCCAACATAAAAATTAATTTATACTATAAGGTTAACTATAAATAAAAACTGAATCAAACATGGCTGTGAATTCATAGTCCATGCAATCAATTATGTGCTTAGTATGACACTCAGCATGCCTAAGTTATAAACATATAACCTATCCAAAATCCTGGAGGCTAAAAATATTACCAGTAAGTGAAATATGGTAAGATTATAGAAGTTTTCTGCATAATGCATATTTAGCATTAAGGTCCTGTGTAAAATCAATAGTTTCCAGGTGTAATATACAGAAATTACCTTAAAACTGCTAACAATAGACAGCATAAAATAAATAAATTTAATTCCTATGTTTTATAAGGTAGCTAAAAGTCAAAACGCAATAATTAATGGAATATTTAGGGAATCAATGCATGCAAAAAGAACTATGGCATGATTTAAAAAAAAAGATAATAATAAAAAAACAGCCTAAAACGAAATAAAATCTGTTTTTGATTCACATATGGCAAATGGGCAGAAGGTTGTGATAAGTGTCAATTTGTAATATCCCATTTCCACTAGAGGAAACAAAGTGGTGCTATTTGGGTTCATCCAACCTACAAAGTCAGGGGAGGAATTATTGAAACAACAATTAAGGTCAGCAATTACAAAACAGCTCTCTTACAAGGCAGCTCTAATCCTGTGTGTCCTGTGGTGTTGCGCACGCACGGCGGTGAATGCCTTCCGTCAGCCATGTCAGACTCAGAGCACTGAGCCTCACCATGAATCACTGCCAGACCCAAGCGCAAGCGCTCTGCATAGGATTGGGCTCTAGAAAAATGAAAAACAAAAAGACAGATCACTCTTTAACGTAGGTACTAGTTGCATGGTTTTGCAGACACACATTTGAATAGCTTAGAGTATATGTGTCAAAGTGGCAGCCCGGGGGCCAAATCTTGCCCGCCGCATCATGTTGTGTGGCCCGGGAAAGTAAATCATGAGTGCCGACTTTTTGTTTTAGGATCAAATTATAATGAAGAGTATAGATGTACATTAAATTTCCTGATTTTGCCCCTTTTAAATCAATAATTGTACATTTTTAATCATTTTTTCTGTGTTTTAAGTTCAAAAATCCTTTTGTAAAATCTAAACATATATTTAAAAAACTAAAATAAACATTGTTTTAGATCTATAAAAATTTGAATATTCAGGGATTTTAATTCAGATCTTTTAATCCATTTATAAAAAAAAAAATCTAAATATTATATCTAAAATGGTCCAGCCCACATGAAATCAAGTTGACGTTAAAGCGGCCCGCGAACCTACCCGAATCTGACCCCCCTGGCTTAGAGTATGAACATTTATTTCATTTATGATTAATAATAATTAATACACATTGGTATTTATAATAGATTGAATTTACTAGATTGTTTTTTTAATTAAATGGATTGATGCAATATACAAAATGTCTAAAGGTCACTATGATCATTTTTGTCATTATTTATTTAAACAGATTTGAACAAACAAAGACATTACCATTTCTGCTCAAGGTTTTGTTTTCCTGTGTTTATACCTCTTAGCTGCTGCTGGAGATTTGGCCACAATGATGGCGTTCCTGTAATCAGGAATCTATGAGCATAGGAGAAGAAGAAGAAAAAAAACATCACATCACATAATTAAACTGCTACATTAGTCTGTTGCCATCATGTTTATTTTAGTGGAATTATCACCTCCTCTTGGATGTACTGGATCAGGAATGGGGATGCTCTCAAATTATCCACAGGAAAAGAAAAGAAACCCTGGATCTCTTTCTGATGCAAATCCATGGTGATGATGTGTGCTAGCCCTTTAGAGTAAAATACAACATTGTCAGGTCTTTATCTTCTAACAATAAATGAATCTTGCACTGGCAGTGCTCAACACTATAATATGAATATGAATAGTTGTCTTGCAGGTTTATCTCACGAGCAGAGGTCGTGTCTAGTCAAGGAGATCAAAATATTGCTCCAATCTTATCACGACAAACTTATCCTTGATAAAGTGGCAAACAATTGACTTTAAATCCACTGATTATAGGCCTATATTAAGTATATTCATCCCTGCATAGGTCACAGGTGTATTGGAGTCTATCCCAGTCACCTATTAGTGAGAAGCACCCTGACTGGTCGCCACCCAATCAAATTGCCCATGCAGTATGAACATAACAACCATTCATACTACCCACGTTGAATATTCAACCAATTTTGATTCATTGAATAGAAACCGCATAAAAACATGTGTTTTTCACATGCAATTAATGGATCAATTGACACGATTTCTTTATAAATTATTAATATCATTAAAATAAAGCACTTTACCTGCTTTAGCCAACATAGACGCTAACAGCTTGCATACTATGGAGCCCCTCTTTCTCATCTTGCATTGTTTGCTGTAAGGGAAATATGGAATAACGCCGATAATGTTCTTTGCACAGGAGGTTTTGAGAGCATAAGCCATGACCAGCAGCTCCATGATTGCAGTGTTGACATCTCTGTTTGGAGTAAAATAAGAGTATTATAACAAATCAACTGAACTTTAATGACAGAATATTAATGATTCAAAAATTGCTGCAGTGTGCAGATGTATCCATCCTCACCTTGGAATGGTCTGGATAATAAAGATGGTTTGTCCACGTACAGACTCTTTTACATCAACTCTTGTCTCTGTGGACAAAAAAAAATATTTAAGAACAAAAAAAAGAGCAAACAAATAGTGTATAATGTTACAATTATTTGACATTAAATAAAGTAGTGCTTTCACAAATCAACTAGGAGTTTCAAATTTTAAATGTGCATGCACAATACAAATTATTTGGCTAAATTTGAGGGAAAAAACAACTTTTATACATTATTATACATCATTATTATTCATAACCTGAATTGAAATGAATGATAGTATCACAGTCTACTGTAAGGTAATCTGTTGAAACTCCATTTGGAAAATTTTGATGCATGTTTTGAATTTATTTTGGTTAAAAAAAAAGTACTAGTAGATGCAACATAATAAATAAAGTGAAGATAGATGTTTTCTCTTACCACTATTGGACTCTTGAAAGACAACCGACTTTCCCAGCTCAACTCCAAGTCGCCTGAAGAGCAAAAGCAAAATCATGCTCATTATTCATATTGCAAACATAAAGTGGAATTTGAAGAAAAAAAACTGTAAATCATGCAATAACAACCATTGCATAGTGAGCATATCATTTTAGAACCAGTAGTATGGAATGTACACAAAAAAAATTTGACAGGTTAGCAAAACATGGACACAAATAACAGTACTTGATTAGTTAGTTTGATGATTAAAGTAGGCAGATGAATTATGACATTATTCCAACTCCGGGGAGCCCGCCGAATGAGTGTTTAGCTCATTGGCTTCACAGTGGGGGATCTGGGTTCAAAACCAGGTCGTTCCACCTGTGCGCAAGTTCTCCCAGCCTGCGTGGGTTTTCTCTGGGTACTCCAGTTTCCTCCCACATTCCAAAGACTTGCATAGTAAGATGATTGGACACTAAATTGCCCATAGGTTTGCGTGTAAGTGTGAATGATTGCTTGTCTCCTTGTGCCCTGCGATTGGCTGGACACCAATTCAGGGTGTCCCCTCCCTTTGGCCCAAAGTCAGCTGAAATAAGATCTAGCACCCCCCGCGACCCTAGTGAGGATAAAGCAGTTCAGAAAATGAGATGAGATTCTTACTCCGTTATCTTTTTCGCCAGCTCTGTACATGCGACAGATGAGTTTGCAGAAAAAACACGATAGCCACTTTTTGCGACGTTCATTGCTGCTGTTGAAGATCTGATCTTTGCAATGGATTTTGGTTGAAATCTCTGCTTATTTTTCAGTTTCTTTCCGTGGACGTTAGCTTCTGTGGTGACTGCTCACGGGTTAGCCTGCTAACTTCAACCGGAACAGACACAAATACTGACTTCAAATTGTTAAAACACGATCAAGGAATGTCAATGATGGCGCTGAAACGTTGTTCGTCATTTAATTTTTTTTCTTGAACGTGATTTGTCGTTCCCAACCTGGAGATCTGGTAGTGTGTTTGCTTGTCAAGCAAAAGCCGACATTTATTCCTACGGGATCCTCTTTGGGTCAAATTTTACGGCATCGCGATGGTTTGTTTCACTGGCTCACTGGCGCTTATCCTCCAAAAGGTCGTGGGGGTGCTGGAGCCTATCCCTGCTACATAGGGGTATGCAAACCCACATGCAAACTCCATACTGTGAGGATCCATCTGGGATTGAACTCATGACTCCATAACACGGTCACCACTCTCTACCGGACCAATGTTGTATTTTTGCATCTCATTTTCTGAACCGCTTTATCCTCATTGGGGTCGCAAGGGGTGCTGGAGCCTATCCCAAACGACTCCGGGCCACAGGCGGGGGACATCCTGAATCGGTGGCCAGCTGATCGCAGGACACAAGGAGACAAACAACCATTCACGCTCACTCTTACCTAGGGGCAATTTAGAGTGTCCAATCAGTCTACCTTGCATATTTTTGGAATGTGGGAGGAAACCGGAGTACCCAGAGGTAAACCACATAGGCCTAGGGAGAACATGCAAACTCAACACAAGTGGACCGACCTGGATTTGAACCCAGAACCCCAAAGCTGTGAAGCCGATGCACTAACCACTCGCTCCACCAGGCCGCCCACTGTTGTATTTATATCGGTTAAATAATATTTTTCTAGTAACATACCTTTATTGGCCATTGAGTTTGAGTTTATGTAATAAGGAACACCACATATTAATGAACATATCTATATTCATGTTAATGAACATATATACCGTATTTTCACGACTATAAGGCGCACTTAAAAGTCTTACATTTTCTCCAAAATAGACAGTGCGCCTTATAATACAGTGCGCCTTATATATGGAAAAAAATGTCATTCATTGAGGGTGCGCCCTATCATGCGGTGTGCCTTATAGTCGTGAAAATACTGTATGTAAATATGTAATATTGTAGCCAAAACACAATGAATCAAGCTGAGGCTATAAAACTTTTTTCTATCAAGTACTGGACCACCTGAAAAATAATAACCAGCAAAGGTTATTTTCGGAGAAAGTGTGTGGGGATTCTTTGCTCTGCTTGCAGGTAACTTTTTCTCAATTCCCATTGGAATTGATGGAGATTGCTGGCATTACAATCTTGAAGTATTTTATTTTTGGAGTGAGGATAAAGCCATCATTTAAATTGTCTGAAATCCACAAATTGTAACGCTATCCCTAAACCGATACACAAGATCGAAACCAAAATCCAACCAAAAAAGCCTAACCCTGACTCTAAAATGTGTAAAATATGGTCACAACAGTTGGGATTGCAAAAAAAAAGAAACTGACATGTGAACTAAAACAATAACTGGAAATAATAACAATGGTATGAGTATACTTTGGTAGACCGTATTGTGTATTGCCACACGGCATGAAAGAAGGAGCATTCTTGAAAATGTCAAGGTCTCTTGCACTGATAAGATTTTTAATACAGAAACTAATGAAGTTTTTATGAGGGAGTTCACTCATTTTTAATTTGATGATATAAGTGCTTGTCTGTGCCAAATAGGGGTGGCATTTGATTTTAGACTAGTTTTTGTTAATTTCGTGGACAGGCCCAAGCAAGCATGCACTTTATAAAGAAGACTAGGCGCGCCAGTAAAAAGAAAAAGATCGTTTCTATTTCCTTTGGGTTCACTTTGCGATGAAGTTAGAAATACAGTATTTACAAAGGTATTTTATAAACACAGCCTTTGTTGGAACTAATTTAAAGTGTGTTTAGGGTTACTGAGTAGTTAAAAGCTAAATGCATTAAACACATGGTGGCCTCAGATCTTCCTGTGTGGAGTTTGCATGTTTTCCCTGGGCTTGTGTGGGTTTTCTCTGAGTCTCCAGTCTCCTCCCACATTCCGAAAACATGCACGATAGACTGGTTGAACACTCTTAATCAAGGGCGTCAGACTCGGGTTAGTTCGTTAGCGTCAACTCGATTTCACGTAGTCCGGACCATTTTAGATATAATATTTAGATTTTTTTTATTTTATAAATGGATTAAAAGAACTGGATTAAAAGCCCTGAATATTCAGTTTTTAGAGATCTAAAAACAATGTTTGTATGAGCTTTTTTAGATATATTTGTAGATTTCACAATTTGATTTTTGAACTAAAAACAGAAAAATTTGAGTAAAAAATGACAATTATTGATTTAAAAGGGGGAACATCAGGAAATTTAATATATACATCTATACTCTTCATTTTAATTTGATCCTAAAACAGAAAGTCAGCACTCAAGATTTACTTTCCCGGCACAGATTTGGCCCCCGAGCCGCCACTTAGACACATGTGCTCTAAATTGACCTTAAGTATGAGTGTGTGCCCTGCAATTGGCTGGAAACTACTTCAGGTTCTCCCCCGCTTGGTTCCCAGAGCTGGCTGGGGTAGGCTTCAGTGACCTTTGTGAGGAAAATAAATGCATAAAACACATTTATTTTGCATTTATTTATGATCTTACTTAATCTTAATTTCATGCATTTTTAAACCTTCACTTTAAATCATCAAAACTATGTGTGATACCTGTTTGACAGCCATATCTCTGTCAATTATTTGTAACCCTGTCTATAATTTACAGTTTTTTTGTTGCACAGCTTGTTATTAAACTTAATTTGTGAAGCAAATTCACAATAAAGCCATAATAATAATAAGTAACGGTTTTGTTGTTGCTTTGTCTGTGATCACTGTGGGCTGTTGTCCTTTGCAAGCAGCAGTGGGGGGCAGTGTGGATGCCTGCCAAGGAAATCATCCAGACTAGAACTGCCGCTGGTGTTGCACCACTTGCACTGAGGGATAGAGATGGTGTTTTGCTCAAGAGCAACTTAACTATAGTAGCAAGCAGATTGGAATCTCTCTCTCCAGCAAAAAAAAATATATATATATTTCAGTTCCAAAGCCCAAATTGCTTCATATTAGCACCACTGAATTGCTTTTATCTTTTAGATTTTCCTTTGTAAAGTAAACATTCATTCCTTTTCTGAACCGCTTTATCCTCACAAGGGTCACGGGGGTGCTGGAGCCTATCACAGCTGGCTTTGAGCCAGAGATGGGGGGGGGGGGGGACACCCTGAATTGGTGGCAAACCAATCGCAGAAGTAAACATTAAATTTAGGCTTTTCTTATGAATATTATCTTGTTTGGATATAACATAAATTTAATTTATATCACTGATTATTTGACAAAATGTTATTTGGTTAAATGACAAGGGTTGCAAAAAAATCAGCTGGTGCAAGCTGCAGACAATGTTGAAAAAAATCTGTTTTTTCATTGGCAGTGGGACATAAATTTACTGTGTATTCATTGTTGCTTATTTTTCGTTAGTTTTTTTAAGCGGCTTGATCATTAATGAGCCACTTGTCAATGTTTAACCAGTGTACATTGTTCACACCTACTGCATACACATTATATCTCTAAAGTAAAGCCGACAAATTATGAACTCAACATTTGTTTCTCTCAACAGGTGTCCATGGAGTAGTTTTTGACTGATTGCTTTTCTTTCCAACAATGAAATGTGAGCACATTTTCAACAATGATAACAAAACTAACATTTGCCATCTCCCTTGGAAAACCTTTGACATTGGCTCATAGTAAAACTAAATACTATACATTTCAAGTAGTACATCAAGCGCTATGTAGGGAGGGCTTGAGAGATTGAAAAGACTGAAACCATGCTGTGATGCAGCCTGTAAGAAAGAAAAAAAATCCAAACGAATGAGAGTCTGTCCTATTTCTCATTGACGTCATTTTGTTGAATTTACACCCATTTGTGTGTTTATAAATTTAACTTGGTTAAGGTTCATGTTGAATTGAAAATGATCAGGGGTTAAAGCTCCAAAACAGTCAAAAGTGGGCATATTGTAGGAACAATTCACAGCATGTATCTATAATTTGTCAGGTCTTAATCTCACATTGTATCCCTATACCCTTGGATTATTTTTCCCAAACTTCTATCTCATCATGTTTTCATCAACAGCACTTATGAAAAAAAAAGTAAGGTGGAAAGGAAACAGGGAGGAGAGGGAGTGTGTGAAAGAGGGAGTACAGAAGCTCCTCCTCATTCGCTGCGTGTGTTTCTTGTGTTTTTACCAGCCTTGGCGTTCAGTCACACAATCGCTCAGATGAGATTCAGTGCTGAAGTGTGCTGAACCAACAAAAGAGAAGCAGCTTTGTTCTGCTCTCACACATAAAACGAAGATACGGGAAAAAAAAGGTAAAATTAGACCTTGACGGAAGGAGGGTGGGTGGTGTGTACAGATATTGTTATTTATCTTTTTGAGCGATAGACTTATCTTCATCCCGTCTTTTCTATCTGGTTAAACTGATGAACTATGTTCCTAGATGGAGATGATGCAGGGCGAGGGAGAGGTGGATCACCTGGAACGACCAAGCCCACTGACTGACAAGGAAAGGATGATCCTCCAAGACTCATGGGCAAAGGTTTATCAGAACTGTGATGATGTTGGAGTGGCCATACTCATCAGGTATTTACTTTAACTCTCTTGTGTTTGTATTGTTTACACCATCTAATAACGATAAGGGAAACTATTCACTGTGTTGAGGTAGATCAACTGGATTTATTACATTTTTAATAAACCACTGAAAGCGGAGATGATTATTTGTGAAAATATTAAACAACTATGTAAGATGTAATAGTAACTTTGAATATAAAGGCATTTTTTTTACCTCTAATCTAACATAAATGTACTTTTCTATTGATGACATACTGTTACAGAAGTCTTTGTAGATATTGAACGTTAATTGTGCCTGGGGGTGAACTTTGGGGTCTTTATCATGATAAAGACAGTTAGAATTTTGTTTAAAAGTCTCAATTTCCTTTTTAAATTTAATCGAATTCATCAAATAGTCAAGGCAAAGGGATAAACAATATACAGTCTGATATCTTTGGCTCTCAAAAGGCTCCCTCCCTTGGAACAGGTCATGTTTTGAATGCCAGGGTGGCTAGAGAAATCACTCCTTAGACCACTCAGACCCTTTTTTTTTGATGATGGGACTGGTTTCTTTTCAGTCAGCATAATTGAAATGTTAAGCCACCATGTAAACAGCTACACAATCCAAATGTGGTAACCATGCAATCTGCTATGGTTTATTCTTAAAGGTTTCACAGCTGTCATTTTTGTCTCCCCGTTGTGCAAATGGAATCAGCAACAGATGTTTTGCAGACTTGTCAGTATTTTTTTTTTTTGTTTGACGATTCCGTCAGAATTTATTATATGAGCCTAAATATTTTCATACCTGCAGTACAAAAAAAAAAAAAAAATTAAAGCAATATCAAATGGAATGCATATCAAGTAACTCCTTTCTGTCTATGTATCGCTAACAGATGGAGGTATTTTTTGGATAACATGGGAACTTTCCAGAAAAATAAAAACATTCACTTTAACCTTTACTGAGAACATTATGTTATACAATTCATATTTAGATCAAAATTAGTTTTATAGGTTGTGCAATGTGTAAAAATGCACTGCATAATACTAGGGGAGGTTTTGATAGTTTACTTGCTGTATTATGCCACACAATAGGACATAGCATTTAAAAAAAATGTAAGTTAATAATAAGTAAATGAGTATTTTTATAATCAAATGTTCACGATATTAGGATTAAGTTGTATATAGTGTACCATTGTAAAAAGTGGCTAATGCCCAAGTAGTAGATACTGTCTAGTTTTATATAAAATACTGTATATGTTTTTCCAGTTGTAATGTATTAATACTTCCTGCAATCTTCAGGAATTCCAAGAATGAATCTCAATCGATAAGTGCGGCCATGGTAAATTCCCTGCTTTGCGCAGAAAGTCCTTTTTTTGATCAAACCTCAGAAGAAACTTTTAAACTGCCCGTACGCTCTTGAAACGCAAAGGTTGCCGATTCGCATCTAAAAGAATAGACCATGACACAGCCTGAAAATTAAAAAAAAAAAAAAACTTTCTCTGAGTTCAGCTCTTGGGTTCATCTCGAAGAATAGATAAGGAAGGATTAAGACCCCAATGGCCATATAAAATTCTAATGAGGCTATTTATATGCAATCACAGGTGGTGCAATTTCAAGTGCGAAAGATTAAACATCATGGTCCTTCATTAGCTTCAGAGAGTCAAATTGGAGTACTTACAGAGTCCTTTCCATCTACAAGATGAACATCTATCCTCCACTCTTTTCTTGAATTTCAATTCATGAAGAAAATTCTTAACGAAGGTGCTTACTGTTTCAAAATTAATTAGTCGTTTTTTTTCTTATAGCTGGAGGGGGAAATGGAAGAGGGCATAAGGGTTACATTCCCAAATGAGTTGGTAGTGGGAGAGTTTTTATGGCTCCTTTTCTGACTCTTCATGTGTTACAGAGGTTGAAATAAGAGGAATGAAAGGTCAAAATAAAAAATAAATATTTGAGGCCAATTAAAAACATTTTCATTTGAAAGCCATCACATTTTATAAAACAGAGCTATCAATTTCAGCAGCGCCCTGAAAAAAGTATTTTGACACATGAATGCATTTTGTTTAAAAACACTTATCTACTCTGTTTTTATACTGTTTTTCCTCAGTTGACTTACTGTTAACCTGGGACTTATATGATATATAGCTTGAGGCCAGGCAAGCAAGTCAACATACATTGAGGCCAAAAGAAATTGACCCAGAATACCTTACTCGTAAATCAAGGGTGTCAGACTCGGTTGGTTCGCGGGCCACGTCAACTCGATTTCATGTGGGCCGGACCATTTTAGATGAAAATCAGACATAGGCATTGTCGTCATCATTGACTTGACAAAAAGCCTAGTAGTCATCATACCCTCAGCAGCGTATGACGAAATTGTATAGTGCTTCTCCACAAGTTCGTCTTCTCAGGCCAGACACATTTATGACATTTATTTATGACATATTCATACTTGTTAGCTCTCCGCCTTGAGCGCCATTTTCCGGCGACTACAATATAATATTTAGATTTCTTTTTTTATAAATGGATTAAAAGAACTGGATTAAAAGCTCCATAGGCTCCATCACCCCCCAAGCGCCCCTTGTGAGGATAAGCGGTACGGAAAATGAATAAATGAAGACTGCATTCTGCATTTGAAATATGCTCATAACTATATTAAATTTATAGATGTACATTTGTCAATAACAATACACCAAAAAGTTCGAGTTATGCCACGTTTAGATGTATAGTAAGTGCATGCATTCTAGTATTCAGTAAACAAGCTGGTATAAGTGCAAATTAAAGTGATTAAAGAAATTCTGCACCCTAAGACTGAAATGTCCCATTTATTTGTTTTTCCTTGACAGACTGTTTGTTAACTTCCCCTCTTCCAAGCAATACTTCAGCAATTTTAAGAACATAGAACGCCCAGAGGAATTGGAAAAGAGTGCCCAGCTAAGGAATCATGCCCGAAGAGTTATGAACAGCATCAATACATTGGTGGAGAACCTAGAGAACACAGACAAGGTGGCCTCAGTGTTGAAAATGCTCGGAAAAGGCCATGCCCTACGACACAAAGTGGAGCCCATATACTTCAAGGTAATGGAATACATTTCTTCAGCAAACTTCTATTAGAAATCTTAATAAATTCTTGTTGTATTGATTCATTGACTACAATTGACATCCTCTGATATTCTCTTTATTTGGTGAATTTTCAGACAATGATGATGATCACAACTTTCATAGAAAAACAAGAAATATCCCATTATATTTACATGAAAGGTGGTCTTTTTAAGATAAGATATATCCTTATAATTGCAATCTTAAACTGAAATTTGGTTATTTGAATAAATGATATTGGAAGATGATGGGAGGGACTAGGAAACTTGAAGTACTAATTGGCTGCCAATGCAATTTGCATTTTGATGTTTTCCACTTTGCAAACTGAAAAGACAGTTCACAGTTACAACCTTTGTGGATTATTTGATATATCTGCAATCACAAATCTTTAAATGTGAAAAACGTGTGCAATATTAAAAGTCAACCAAATGTACTGCCATTTAGATGTCATGTTAAGACTATAAGTTACACAATATATATATATATATATATATATATATATATATATATATATATATATATATATATATATATATATATATATATATATATATATATATATATATATATATATATATATATATATATATATATATATATATATATATATATATATATATATATATATATATATATATATATATATATATATATATATATATATATATATATATATATGATTTGACTTTCAGATACTAGATTTTTTCAAATTCATTAATTAATTCATTTTCTGAACCGCTTATCCTAACGATGGCCAGAACAGTGAGGGCAATGTGCTAAGCACTCAGCTACCAGGCCATTTTTTTTCAAATTTATGAGCTAAAATGTATGAATATGTATGTGTGTGTGTGTGTCTTGAATTTTTTTTATCTTAAAAGTTTCGTGTGTGCCTGTCAGATTTTAGGAGGCGTTATCCTGGAGGTTTTGGGGGAAGAGTTTCCTGAGGTTGTGACAGCAGAGGTGGCAGAAGCGTGGACTAAACTCTTGGCGACACTCTACTTCAGCATTACAACCACCTATGATGAATTGGGTTGGTCAAAGCTATCAACTGCAACTGGATAAAGTTAAAAC
The DNA here is from genome assembly GCF_051989575.1 of Stigmatopora nigra. Taxonomy (NCBI): domain Eukaryota; kingdom Metazoa; phylum Chordata; class Actinopteri; order Syngnathiformes; family Syngnathidae; genus Stigmatopora; species Stigmatopora nigra. The sequence continues at coordinate 9,379,262 of NC_135522.1, forward strand.
GTATTGAAGGAAGCAGACCTTATAGACATCTGACAATGTCCTCGTGGCAAAATGAATAAACTTAAATTATGTATCTTCACAGAACCTGATATATTCCAAAAACACTGTCTCATTTTATCTGTTTTTGGCTGTGGATACAGTTCATATGGTGTACACTTTATGTAAACCAATATGAGGCCCTACTCTTATCTTTGTCTTCCCAAGCTGCATTCATCAGACTGGATTAGACTAAAAGAATGGAATTTATAAATAAATACAGACCTGCCATCAAGGAGAATATGTAACAAAAGACAATAGGACACATTTAATGCAAAGAATGTGCCTTGTAACAGATGTGTATAGTACTTTAAGAAAACTGCCATGAAAATGTCACAAGATATTTCACTGGTCTCCATTCACCTGTGTTCACCATGCAAGTCTGAGAATAATGATATTTTTACAATAATGATTGTAGATTTTCTCATTGTGGCACACCTTTGTATTCATATTTACCAATGTTTTCAAATAAAAATAAGAAAAAATGCTATAAGGCTCATATGAGATTATACAGCTGCTTTGTATAGTTACCCATTTCTTGTCCAATGTAGATAATACTATTTTTTTACCCAGTATTAGTAGTGCAAGTAAAACATTGTAGATCGTTGATACACAGTTAACCTTTGAGCTCTATTATTACTTGTCTAATCAGTTGTTAAGTTCTGGTAGAGTATTTAGTTAGACCAAAGATAAATTAGATGTGTATATGCTGTTTGTTTTGTTTTGTTCTTAACAAAAACCCTAAGTTGCTCGATTATTTCAGTTATCCGGACATGTTTAGATTCAAACTCTGTATCTCGGAAATGCAAAACAGAAAGAATCACTTTCCTCGTCACTTAAAATGCTGCCAAGAATGACAAAATGCATAAAATGACTCTAAAATTGTAAACCCTGCTGTGATTCTATAAATACAAAGTATCAGATCATTTAAAAAATAAAACAAATAGACCATGGAAAAAGAAATATTTAGATAGATGGTTTACTATCCTTATAAACTGATGTGATGGTTGTTTTTAGAACAGAATCTCACAGGAGGCTCTGTTTGCCTCTTAGTTCTGCCAGCCAGATCTAACCCTTCCTTGATCTCAGCTAATCCTCCAAGCTAATCTTCTCCAACAGGAATCTCAGCCAAGAAGATAGGGGTTGTTCATTTGTTACACCACATACGTTTCCTTTTTCAGTTACAGGCTTTGGATGGGAGTGGAAGGTCTGACTTTTCTAAGCACAAGGAGATCCTTGGGGAAGGACCATGTGCACCACATTGATGGTCCTAACCAGCATTGGTCTCCTCCTACGACATAGATTTTCCAGTAAAATCAACCCGTAAGTATTAGCAACTTGCTGTTTTGTAGGGGGGAATTGTATTTGTTTTGAGGTATATAATGTAATTATGTGGCAATTTTTATTAGATACAGAAATTTTAGAATTATAACTGGTTGTTTAAGGAAGACAACATGACATTAAAGACCTCGGACGTAGTAATTAGTGTTTACATTTTATTTCATTACTATCTATCATGGGTGCCAAAGTCTTTTTTGTTTGTTTGTTTTTTATACATGAAGTAAAATTCTACTTGTTTTTTTATTATTTCAAGTAAGAATACAATTTTCATCTTACCTTTCTTCTCTATGTACTTTCAATAATGTATACCTGCTGGAACACCATTAAAAAATGATCGGGCTCCCAGCGCATTTTGTCCTTAAAATGTGTATGCTGGATGAAAAATGAGAATAAATAAAATCATTAATATTCCATCGATATATTTTGATAATGCTAAATTAAACTGCAATTTCCACCCACTATCTGAATATTAAATATAGTTATAAAAATTCAACCTCTTGGTTGGTTGTTGAGCAACATTATTTGTTTTATATGCTTATGTACAATATATCCTGCTAGACTATAAGTATAAATAAGTTATTAAAAATACAATGAGTAGAAAATTTGCTTCACCACAGGAAGATTAGCGGTAGAATGGTAGTCAACATTAGACCCATTCAAAAGACAGGCGTCTACATGTACTTAAAAATGCCTCCACTAAGTAATTTGAGTTCCCTGTAATTGTTTTCGAATTTATTGCAAACAATAATATGAGGATCATGTTTCACCATACTTAATAATAGGTCTAAAGCAGGGATGGGCAAACTTTTTGACTTGCGGGCCACTATGGGTTATAAAATTTGAACAAGGGGCCACAGCAGTACATTGACTGCTGGGCCAAATATAATAAAGCGTTGCTTGTAGTATCCAAACCTCATAGTACAGCAAGCACATGCAAATAAATGTTCAACACGTTTCACTAACATTGAGGACTGCATTTTCCAAATGCACAAGAGAAATAGTAGGCCAAATAGATTAGAATAGAAAACTGTGATCTATCAACCCTGGAGATTGCATCTGTTTTTAATACAATTCAATTGAAGGCACCAAGTAAAACAAATATCAAAATTTATTGAAATCTTGATGAATATAACTTTCAACATTCAAAACATTACTACCCAACAACATAGGCGACTAACCTCAATCCTTTCTGTCCCGCTGCAGTGCGTAATTAAAAGATGCGCCCTTTCAAACTTTCAATTTTTTTATCATAGTAGAAAAACTCGAACTTTCAGTGGGAACAGTGTTGTTGGTAAAAATGAGGAGCTGAGCAGTGTCTTTAATGTCCGTACTTTCATCAAGCGCTAATGAAAATAACTCAAAGGTTGCCGCTTTTTTGTTTAACTCGCTCACTATATCTTCATCAATGAGTTCCACACGGCGAGTTATTGTCCTGCGTGATAAGCTGATTTTTTCGAACTTGCCTTTGCTCTCCGGACACAAAACACCAGCTGTCTCTATCATGCATTCTTTCAAAAACTCGCCTTCGGAGAAAGGCTTGCTAGCCTTTGCCAGTTTGAAGGCCAGCAAAAAGCTTGTCTTTGTGCTTGCCTCTTGAATTGCAGTTTGCCGGTGAAAAAAATTCTGCTGACTCTGCAAATTAGCCACCAATCTCTGAGCAGTAGCCGCTCGTTGTTGTGTTGACTGCTTGCTAGCGTAGTTTGCATGCTTCGTGGCAAAGTGACGGCTGATATTGTACTCTTTGAAAATAGCAATAGTTTCTTGGCATATCAGACATACAGCGGTTGATCGGACTTCAGTGAAGAAATATTTAGTTGTCCACTCTTTATTAAATACACGACACTCACTGTCCACTTTCCTTTTCTTTGGTCCGCTCATTTTTACAGAAGGGCTCAAATGACAATGAGAAAATTAAAGAGGGATAAATAAAGAGAAAGGCGCGACTCAACAAAGGCCTAAATGTCAGCGCGCCATTTATAGGTGAAACACGGTATTGCATGGACAAGATGTAATGAATGATTTATGAAGCATTATTATTTTATTTATTGGACAAGCTCGGCGGGCCGGATTAAATTGTCTAACGGGCCGTATACGGCCCGCGGGCCGTAGTTTGCCCATGTCTGGTCTAAAGCAACAAAACACTAATTGACTCAAAGTGCAACCTTATCAGCTTACAGGCATTATTCAACCACCTACACTGCATTATAAATGTCTTGTGCAAATTAATGGTTTCTAGCCACCAGTTTGTAACAGGATAGATAACTTTATACGAGGAATGTAAAGATGGTGTTTGAGCTATTGATGTTGACAATAATTCTCCATTTCATTGGATGTAGGCAGATGGAGGAAGAGGTGCCATATGTGAAGAGCAACCAAACAGGAGACAATCAAAAATGACAGTAAGTATCATACACAGGATCAGGAACAAGTACCGTATTTCCACGACTATAAGGCGCACTGCACTATAAAGTGCTCCCTCAATGAATGACATTGTTCCCATTTATAAGGCGCACTGGATTGTAAGGCGCACCCTCAATTAATGGCACATTTTAATTTTTTCCATACATAAGGCGCACTGGATTATAAGGCGCCCTGTCTATTTTGGAGCAAAAACTAAGACTTAAGTGCGCCTTATAGTCGTGAAAATACAGTACTTTCTATTTTTTTTAGGATTTTTTTTGTTTTTATTCTGCGTGGAGGCCACTATTGGTTGAAGTACTATTGTTTATTCAATATATTTTTTTGCGTTTATCAGTGTCAGTACAGATTTTGTTGTTTTCCAGCCTTATTCTATTTCAAATTTGACTGTAGAAGCTAAATACTGCATTTTCCATATATAAGGCGCACCACATTATAAGGCGCATCGCATAATAAGGCGCACCCTCAATGAATGGCACATTTTATTTCTTTATTTTTTATATTCTTTCATATATAAGGCGCAGTGGATTATAAGGCGCCCTGTCTATTTTGGAGAAAAATTTAAGACTTTTAAGTGCGCCTTATAGTCGTGAAAATACGGTAAATGTAATATTTCATTGAAACCAGAATGAGAAATATGAATGTTAACATATCAGAATTAACTAACAAACAGATCCTAGGAATATATTGTCATTAGGAGTGGGAAGGGGGTTCAGAAGGGGCTCCAGACAAGGACGGAAAGTAGAGCAGTGGCGCATGTTACTGAGGCAGAGATGCATAAAAGAGCTAAGAGTGCAAAGATGCCTGTCCCACATTTTGCTTTTATGCATCGGCTGCAATTCTACAAACACTAAATGATTCAGAAGATGAACAACAATCCATCATCATCACTTTGGAAGCTTATTACAAATACATTCCCTACCACATTTGCGGCTGAAAGAAATGTGACACATAACAAGATAACTGTATTAATTCACTTAAGAATAGAAGGCTAAAAAATTATTTTACAGGGATATTTAGTTTATAAACAGAAGAAAGGTATTAGGGTAGCATTCACATCCAGTTAATCCTACAATGACATTATAGTTTGTTTTTTTAAATGAATAGATGGGTTTAAATTGTTTTTTTAATAACCAATAAATATTATTTCATTGCTAAGACACATCAAAATTCATTTTTCTGGTCAATATCCCACCTTCAGAACGGTATACTAAAATAACATTCATTTCCACATAGCATATGCTTTATTGCCCAAAAAAATGAACATCTATACCAAATGGCATAATATGTTACTTGTTATTATTTACTATTGATTTTGCATGCCAATATGCCAAGATGGTGACATGGTTTCTGTCCTTACTCATGTCTGGAAAAACTAACAGAGCAAACTTCCTCCAAAAAAATTAATAACCTTTTAAACACCCATTGGAAAGAAATTACTTTCAGAATTAATGAATGCAATGCCAACCATTTTGGACCGAACACTGCAGCTTGGACTTGTTTTGACAAAATCTTGTCGGTTTGACCTGCGGTAACTCCTACTTGATGCTTTCTTTATAAGTGAAATATAATCCTACCACAGTATGTGACTATGAAGGGCGGGTTTCTTTTGTTTTTACTCATGTTATTAATCTTGATAGCAACAATATATCCAGTTTCTTTCTTGTTATGTTTCAGAAGCAGAAGAATGGATAAAAACACCACAATCAGCTTTTTTTTTTTTTTTACCCGAGAAAGTAAATACTTTTATGATCTATGGCATATTTTTTTAAAGCAGAACTCACATTCTCCACTAATTCATGCGTCAACATCCATTTTAAATATTTTATAGTGGTATAAAAAGGTATAATCCCTTGTGGTGATTTCTCTTTTCAGATTTGTTGTAAGTCACATAATGAAAACACGACACAAACAGGATTCATATTGCCAAATTATACTGATTTTTTTTTTAAATAACTAAAATGGATTTCCATAAATTTGAGAAAATTAGGCTTGTTCTTGAGGTGTTTTTCCCTGCCTGACAGCCTTATCTTAAATTAGTATAACTTAATATTTACTTGATTTCAATAGTTCTTTAACTTTTCCTTGTTGTAAAAGTACACTATGACTTTTTGATGAGAATTATACTGTATTGACTTAAAGGAAAGAAAATTTCTACTGTCAAATAATTTGTGTTAAATACCAATAAGGATTTTGGTCTTATTTTCAATTTGAATTTCATGAGTAATTTAACATTAAGGAGAATGTGATCACCATTTCAACTACTCCTCAATTTGCAAAAGAAAAAAATAATCAAACTCTCCAACATTGACTGAGATAAAACCAAATGAAAGTAAAGCATAACTAGCTATAACTAATTAAATATGAAATGGCAAAACCGAACTATTATTAGTGGCCTTTTCACAGAAAAAATGGGAAAAAAGTGAAAACTTTGAAAAACCATATTGATTCCTTTAAATGTATTTTTCTACCTGTTCAGCAAGTCTTCAATTCTGGATGATTTTTCAAATATTTATGATGGTTATCAAAATAATAATTATAATAATATAAGTCAGGTTTCCCCCACACTCCAAAAACATGCACAGTAAGCTGATTGAACACTTCAAGGTTGACCTAATATTTGTCTATTGACGGTAAACCAAATTGTTTGCCTCAGTTATTAAAAAAAAATCATATGGTCAGATCATGTAGAATCACTTCCTTCAATATATTCTCATTTTATACCATTGTTCAAATTTGGACAGGTCTGCACATGGCAGTTCATACCAAGATTCCATCAAGGAGTGGAGAAACAAAAAGTGGGGGAGAAAGTACTAAGGCTGTTTTCATCTGCACTGCACGTGCTCTTTTTATTCCACTACAAAGAATAAAGAAAAGGGGAATTTGTGCTGAATTCCAGTTTGAAGATAGCATGTTCTTTGTTCTCTTGCCAGATTAAGCTATTTGGATTTACACACTGACGGTAATTGTTGTTTGATTTGGTTTTATATCACTGTGTGAAAGGGATAAAAGCAGGCTCTTAAGCAAAAGTCGTATAGTATTGTGCCTCCTTGAAGAAGAAAAAAACAATACTGTATTAATTCCCTTCTTTAAACAGATTTTAAGATCTTTTTTTGCACATTTGTGAAGAAATATGAGTTTTTAATGCTCTTTTTTTCGGTTATATTGTAAAGAACATCTCTTAAGTGACCTAAATTCTTGTCATATTAACAAATCAAGGATCGTTAAGTGCGGCCGGGCGGATGAGTGGTTTGCGCATCGGCCTCACAGTTGGGGATTTGGGTTCAAATCCAGGTCGGTCCACCAGTGTGTAATTTATGTGTTCCTTCTGGGCCTGTGTGGGTTTTTTCTGGGTACTCTGGTTTTCTCCCACATTCCAAAGACATGCATGGTAGCCTGACTATACACTCTAAATTGCCCCTAAGAATGAGTGTGAGTGGTTGTTTGTCTCCTTGTGGCTTGAAGTCAGCTGGGAGAGGCTCCAGCACCCCCGTGACCTTTCGCCTGAACAAAATCTATTAAAAAGGTAAAAAAGTACATGTGTCTGAGTTAATGTAAAGCAACTGCATTTGTGAAATTTAAAAGGCAAAAAGAGCAGGCAAAGGTTAGCTCTTATTGCCAAAGGAATGTTGTACATATAGCTTTGAAGTCGATTGGTTAATACTGACTACTACCTTAACAAGAAGGTTTCTCTTCCAAACGAGATTAATGAAAATGAATTCCTTATGTGCATTTATGGGCCAATGTTTATAAAGCAGTTTGTGTTGAATATTATGTCAGATTTGGCCCCACACAGTATGAAAAATGTGTGAAGTTTTGTGTATTTCCCCACTTAAATACTATTTCTTTCTCTGTAATATATTTTACACTTAAATGTTTAAATCCAAAACTAAATATGTGATATAACTAATTTAAATGTAATTTGCATTTAAATGTTAAATCTAAATATTAAATGTACATAATAAAATTATAAGGCCAAATGTAACATATTTGCATTAATTAAAAAATACATAACTTTAAAAGCAATGAAAAATATATATCCCTGAAAAAAAGGTTTTATCATTTATCAAATAAATATTAGAAAAATATTGAAAAGGGATATTTAAAATTTAATTTGAGATACAATTGAAGGCTCAGAGGTTAAAGAATTGTCATTTTCTGTCAATGATTTGATGGTTTTGACTTTCAAGAGTTAAATAGAAATTGAGTCCTTTAGTTTTTATGTTGTTATCAATACCGAATGTTTGCTTTTTGGAAATCAATCTATACAGGCACACGCCAATAAAAGAGCACCAACAGCTAAAGTTATTCATGAAATTTAAAAAATGTTCTTACCAACTTGTCGCAGTCGTTCCTCTCCTAGCTGCTCTCCACTCCGTTAGGGGGCAGTATAGCACCGTATGCCCAGCAGGCTGGTGAGCAAAAATAATAGAAGTTACTCGATGGAAACAGAAGTGACGTTTGGGTCAAAGGTCGCTCTGCGCGCTTCTCATGCTACGCACAGAACCATTCCATGACAAAACAAACTTTCACACCAGTCCCGGATTTAGTTCTTTCCCTGTGCAAAATTACAGCATTGTTTTAGGGTTTCGTTTGAGAATTTTTCTGACGCTTTGAGCTGAAGGGTTGGTCTTGGTTAGCAACCGGAGGGGAAATAAAATGACCGGTTAACTAGCGCGGTAGTAGTAAGCTAACCTAAGGATTTGTTTGATAGCGGGACTCCCCGAACTCATCTCCTCACCTCAATCATGCAGGACATACTAGCTAGCGCGGACCATATCAAGTTTGACCTGGAAATTGCCGTGGAGCAACAACTGGGGGCTCAGCCTCTCCCGTTCCCCGGCATGGACAGTAAGTGATCGCATGCTACCTTCGAGCTAAGTGAATGCACTGACTCCGAAAAAGTGCAGACCACTCGAGCCTCATGCTCAACTTTAATATATACCCCCCGATCTCCTTAGAATCTGGGTCTGCTGTGTGTGAGTTCTTCATGAGAGCTGCCTGCGTCAAAGGTGAATTTAAATAAAGCAAAACAGCCCAAATCCGAACGATCATAGGTCTTTTTGCTTCTGTCATAGACAGAGTTTAATAGAAAACTGTATAACATTTCATTTCTCATGTTTTGAAACTACTTTTAGGTGGGATGTGTCCTTTTCGTCACATCAGTGGAGAGAAAACAGTTGTGTGCAAACACTGGCTCAGAGGACTTTGCAAAAAAGGAGATCAGTGCGAGTTCCTTCATGAATATGACATGACGAAAATGCCTGAATGCTATTTTTACTCCAAGTTTGGTAAGTTCGCATGACACGATCTGCATACAAGACCTTGATGACCGTTTTTGTTAATATATTTGTATGTCACCTCCCTTAGGTGAGTGTAGCAACAAGGAATGTCCATTCCTTCACATCGATCCTGAGTCCAAGATCAAGGACTGCCCGTGGTATGATCGAGGCTTCTGTAAACACGGTATGTTCATAAGCCAGGCATTACAGTTAAGATCTTAAGCCTGAACCGGACCAGAAATTCGAGTCGTCAATCTTTACCTTTGGGTTTGGGGTGGGCCGGGCTTCTCTCCCGCTACAAAAGTATCCTAAAACGATGTGTGGATACTAAACTAAGGAATACAAATGTAAAATAACAACTTTGGAATTTTGGTTGTTTCAGGTCCTGACTGCAGACATAGACACACAAGAAGGGTGATTTGTGTCAACTACCTGGTGGGCTTCTGTCCAGAAGGAAAATCGTGCAAATTTATGCAGTATGGATCGATTTGTATTCAATATTATAATGCATGTAAATCAGGGGTGTCTAAACTTATTTTCCTCTGGGGACCACTTTCAGAAAAAATCAAGGATTATCTTGAAACTTAACAATATTGGCTGTAAAAAGTAAAAGAAAATCACACCAACATAGCGTTGGATCAGTTTTTTTATTTTATTCAATTTTAAAAAGAATACTGAATTGCTAGTTTCCTAAAACACAGTTTAAGTGACTAACAATCCATTGTTAGAAAAACACAATAGAATGTAGACTGAATTTAAGCTTCTTTTGTGGTCATATTCATTAGTTTAAAATTTTGCCTTAGGCCAGTTGTGGTCTAGACAACCCTGATCTTAAGTGTGCAAACAAATCCTGTTTTTAACTTACTATTTTAAGCCTAAAATGTCTGGGTTTTTTCTCTCATTAGCCCTCGTTTTGAATTGCCTATGGGAGCCCCTGAGCAGCCTCCACTTCCAATACAAAATCAGAATCAGTCCAAGGTGAGACAAACTCCTTATCACAGATGAATTATGATGATGGTAGAGTTAGGTGTCCTGACAAGTCATTATTTCCCCTCGCTTTGATTCCATTCCGACAGATGGGTCCAAACATGGGTCGCTCGTCATTCTCAGTCATCCACCTGACTAACGCCAGCCCAGGCTTGCGACCACACATCAACTCTTCCATGCCTCCAACTCAACAGAATCACGCAATTTCTAGTAGAGGGCCTCGACCATTGGATCAGGTCACCTGCTATAAGGTGACTGTGCTTATTTCTTTACTTTAAATGAATGTGTTCAAATTGCTATAGGGTGAGGAGTTTAATGGAAAAGCAAAATACCATCACATTTTTCCTGTGTTTCCAGTGTGGAGAAAAGGGACACTACGCCAACAAGTGTAACAAGGGCCACCTTGCCTTCTTGAGTGGACAGTGACTTCAAGATGGTATACCGAGACAACGGGGGAAAATGGACACTTAGTCTCTCAACTGAAATCCCTTGAACCTGTGATTTTTTTTCCCCCTTCTGATCAATTTAGTCATGCACAGGGACACAAATCTGCATTTTTTTCCCAATTTGTATCCTTGCTTTTTATACAAAGGGGGGGAACCAAGATGCTATCGGGTCATTGTGTGTGGAGTACTTCAGTGAAATGCTTACTGTTGAAAAAAGTGTCTATCTCATCTTGTTTGTATTAGTTGTTTATGTGAGCATTTCAATGCTTGCAGTTCTATTTCATAAAGAAGTTCTACCCCAAAAAGCCTTTCTTCATGAGACTGTGGCTACTAAACTTTAAAGTACTGGTTGCTTTCATGCCATAGTATATGATGCCCATGTCAATAAGTGCAGGGAGATATTCTCTGCTTTTTTTGTGAAAATAAATGTTCTGTAGAAAGTGTTGCATTTGACATCCCAGCCTTGAATGTTAAGTGTATTTTTTTTTTTGTTGCACAAAATCGGCCACAATGACACTGAAATTTGTTTATTGGTCTCAATGATCATATATTGAATAAGAATTGGGTAAGGAAAAAGTTGCCAATCCGGAAAATGTGATGGTGCTTGTTAGTGGTACTTCCTCCAACGATCATGTTCTACAAGAAAGAACGGGGGCGGGGGGAATACATACATTTAGAATGATCTATATTTTACAAGAAAAGGTAGTAAAATAAATTACATTTAAACTTATAAGCTGGTCAATTTTAAATTATATGACGCAAAACACTTTCTACTTTAAGAAGGTGAAAAGATCACAAGAAAAGACTTACTGATGTGGTCGTACTCCCATACGTAGCTGATAACCACATAACCTGCAAGCAGCATAGCAATGCCACCAATCCCTCCTTTCTTTACATTGATGTACTTGTTGAAGTATCTGTCATGGCCTGAAAATAGGGATCATTAAGTTAAGAAAATAAAGTGGTAAATAGCAGCAGTCAAAGTCGGTAAACATACCTCCGCGAATGGAATTGATGATTCCATTGGGGGTGAAGTCTCGTGCACCGAGCCAGCTTCCCAACTGGCCCAGTTTTACATCCATCAGACGCATCTCAGCAACGGGAACTATTAGGATGAGATCATAAAATATGTCACCATCAATCTGACACCTATCATATGGTCTGCATTTCCTTCAGTGTAAGTGCATAAAACGTGAAGATTCAACTCATTACTATGTCTGAACACAGTACATTAAAACATTATATGGCTATGTAAAAATATTGTTTTGTCAAAAAGTAACTGGCACTAATAGAGGAATTATGAACATTAACTTATTGCCTGCTTACAGAAGTGTATTGCATTCACCTTAAAAATACAACATTAAATCTTGTACAGTCTCAACTCCATATGTTAACTGATGTTAACCATTTACCAACCTTTGGGAGTACTAATGATTTTAGCACTCAATACTTTTCCCAAATAACAGCTCCTATGTCAATATGGTACTTTCTTACCATGTCCAATCACTACATGGGGATATCAACGGACGTCTATCGCAGTCAATGGCAGCCCATGATTTTATTGAAACGATTACAGGTAGTAATTTTGAATGCAAAGTTCAAGTTTGACATCACATTGAATGCAATCTAACTAAGAACATTGTATAGTTAAATAGCTTGATACGATATAAATTCCCGAGCAAACATGCTTTCAAAACATGACAATGCTCGCACAAGTGTCACAATTAATATATTATTAACCAATTATAATAGATAACTTAAATCACAAGCGCATTCGAGAGTAATTTATATATTTTTAAACGAAATGGGCAATGACACGCAAAGTCCTTGACGTGACTTGGGGGCTTCACTTTGGCCTAACAAACACAATGAAAAAGATTACTTTATAGTCAGACTAGCACTACATCAAAATAAAAACAAACACACAGAGTTGATTCATAATAAAACCCAGAAAAAAATGGCACAATTGTGAATAATATTCAGAGGACACGCTCTCTACCTGGTCTGTCCGCCATCTTGACCGATGAAGCCCGACCGGAGCTGCAGAGAATTATGGGAACAGGCTGCGGTGCATTATGGGACCATTTGTAGTTCTACAGTCTTTCCGCTAGAGGTCAGCAACATGGTGAGCACAAGTAGTCAACAGTTAATGTTAGAATTTACATTTAATAAACATAAAGCATTTTAGGAACTCCCTGAATAAAGTATTAATTTTGAACATTAATAAATATAGGAAATTGAAAAAATGCAGCTGAAAATTAGATGAGCCAGAATTTTAAAAATCATAAAAAGAGAAACAAAAATAAAAGGAATATACATTTCAAAATTAAAAAGGAAGAATGTATGAATAATAAGTTGCAAGACATTTATTCAAATGTAATAGTCTAGTTTATTCTAACCAGGGTTGCAGAGGGGGTGCTGGGACCTATGCAAGCAGACTAAGGACATACTCCTCCCTGGGGGCAATTTAGAGTGTTCAACCAGCCTACCATATATGATCAGTTTATGTGGGTGGGTGTGAGATGGGGGACGGGGGGTGCTGGAGTACCCAAAACACAGGGAGAACATGCAAACTCCACACAGGAATGACATTGAGCAGTCCATTTATAGTCCAAAAACTATGTTATATCTAGAAACGGTACAACAATGAAATAAAATATATAACTTAAAATAAAAATACAACTAAACAAAAACATACTCATGATTTGGGCAGTGAGCAACAAAATGATTTACAACATTTCTGGAGTAAATCTATAAAAAGTGAGTCTTTTATTTGGGTTCACTTGCTTGCTCAATGCTCTTTGTTGTTTTGGCCATTTGTTGCAGAACTCTGCCTTAGGCCTTATTGTATTGTGCTTCAAAGTCATCTGTACTGACTACACGTGCACACACAAATGTACAGAACCAGTGTGAGAGTGATGATTTGATTCCGCTTGAAGAAGCAGGTGCCCTGGAGTTCTACCATAGAGATGGCTCTTTGAAGCTGATGGAGAGAGATGGAGGTGGAGGAAGAGGAGGAGGGCAGGGAAGTGCTTGGTCAAAATAGACTAAAGAGAAGAAAAGACATTTGGGGGCTGACCAGACAAGAATGCAAAAGGATGCCAGGGAATACAAGAAATTGCAGCCCAAAACCCAAAGTGAACGGATTAAGTAATACAGGGATTTTTAATATACAACATCTGTCTGTTTATCTGTCCATCATGCACTAGATCTTTTTCCCCTTGGAGCCATTTACTGTTGTCAATTTCTCTTTTCGTCCTCTGTGGCAAATCAACATGGGGTGGATCAGTCAGGGAGAGAGAGATGCTTAACAGGACTGTCCCCTGTTGCAACAACAATATTATTGGAGCCGTGGGACCTGCTGTGAGTCATTGACTTCTCCTGAGGAAATTTTACAAGTGAAATGAAAGGTATGGAGACAGAAGGTATTCTGTGTGGGAAAACTCCTAAGGGAATATCTCTAACTGTAGAGTGATACTGGTCTTAGCCTGTTATCAAACTCTTTTACTCAGCCTGGTATTGTGTGACAAGGAAAATGTCTTGTAACACAACATAGGGATATTTTATATCACAATATTGATATGCCACAATATTCTGCAGCATTAATTATTTGGTAAAAAATGCAAAATTAAGGCAACTTTTGAATCTGACTTGGAAGAAATGTTAAATACATCAATATTAAGTTACCGATTAATACATGTGGCCATTGCATGGTTTGGTTTTCAAGAATGCTATATTTTACATTGTTATGATATTAATACATAAATTAATATTGCTTTCGGAACAAATTGTGTTGTTTGTATTCTGTGTGAATGTATTTGTTGCTACTTTCAATTGTACTGCATGCATTACTCATGCCTATTGAAAAACTATTGAGCAGATAGTGATATGTCTTGGATTGGATAACTTTTACCATTTGGTAACATTACTATGTCACATGAGCTTTTATTAATGTATTTGGTCTATATAAATTATACACTTTCTGATGCCCAAATTGCGCATTTCAGGAACTTGTCTTTGTTTTAGCAGTAACTACAATAGAGTCAATAGAAAGTTTCCTATTGTCTTGGCAATGCGATATAAATATAGACAATGCAGCATCACAGTTAAAAAAAAAACTGTAAAATGTACTTGGCATCTTTCCTAAATTTGTAGGTTTTCAACTTGTCATCTGCATTGACTCACAAGTAAACTCTTCCTAGACCATCTGTCTCCTCCTTTGATCTGTTCATCTGTACTGTATATTTGCATCTGTTCCATGCTTTCATCTTGAATCTTCAGCTTGTCGACTCATGTTGCTTTCGCTCACTTCATTTTCCTTTCTTCTGAGAGTTGATGTAGTCAAATGACATCTAAGACAGCAATTATTTAACACGTTCTCTCACTTATATAACACATTTTGTCATTTGTTACCATTGACTATGATAGATGAACAAAATCAGCTTCAAAATTGATTTTTTTTTACATTGAACGACTCACTCATTTTGGAATATTGACATTTAATCACAGACATCCCAGTTCATATGATAAGTTATGCTGAATAATCAATGGGAGTGAATGAGTTAAATTTTATTTGTATATTTATTCGCAATACAGCAAAGTATGCCTATTTCACACATCGCTAGTATAATAATAGTAATACATACATACTGTGTACGACAAGACGTTGAAAGGTAGATCCACACACAACTCAGAAAAAGGAATCAAGATTTATGAAACGAGTGTTTATAAACAAAAAAGAGCGCTCCAAAAAGAACAACAAAAGCCACAACTGAGTCGGTGAGTACAACTGAGGTTTCAAAGTACAAAATACAAAGGTCCTTCAGTCTAAATTGCCCATAGGTATGAGTGTGAGCTTGAATAGTGCCCGTAGTTGGCTGGGATAGAATCCAGCACCCCCCACAACCCTTGTAAGGATAAAGTGGTTCAGAAAATGAATGAGTGAATTCAGCATTGATCCCAGGATGAATTCAATGGCTGGCCACGACCCTAGAAATGTGAGGCAGCCTTATATACATGCAACATTTAGCAATTTTTGCAAATAATTGAATGGCAAACTCTCTCTCTCTCTCTCTCTCTCTCTCTCTCTCTCTCTCTCTTTCTCTCTTTCTTTCTTTCTCTCTCTCTTTCTTTCTCTCTCTCGTTCTTTCTCTCTCTCTCTTTCTCTCTCTCTCTCTCTCTCTCTCTCTCTCTCTCTCTCTCTCTCTCTCTCTCTCTCACTTTCTCTCTCTCTCTCTCTCTCTCTCTCTCTCTCTCTCTCTCTCTCTTTCTCTATCTCACTTTCTCTCTCTCTCTCTCTCTCTCTCTGCCTCCATCTCTCTTTCTCTCTCCCCCTCTCTCTCTCTCCCTCTCTCTCTCTCTCTCTCTCTCTCTCTCTCTCTCTCTCCCTCTCTCTCTCTCTCTCTCTCTCTCTCTCTCTCTCTCCCTCTCTCCCTCTCTCTCTCTCTCTCTCTCTCTCTCTCTCTCTCTCTCTCTCTCTCTCTCTCTCTCTCTCTCTCTCTCTCTCTCTCTCTCTCTCTTTTTCTCTACCTCCCTCCCTTTCCATCTCTCTCCCGCTTCACCTATTCCTCCGTGCTCCTCCTTCTCTTTCAGCCGCTGGATGCTGCGTCAGGGGGAGCGAGTCTCCTTCTGGATGGAGACCGACTGAGGTGAGAGAAAGGAGCTGCTACCAAGGTAACCTGTTGTTATTTTCCTTGTCTGCCTTTCATTTCATGAAGTCCGAATTTGACAAAATCTTGCGTGAAGGGAGGATAATAAGAGCGAGTAGACAGAAAATATTAGGAAGAAATCGCACTCGCCTGTGCACCCTTGTGTTTATCGTTAGGTTTTTTTTCCCCTAAAAAGGTTTAAGTGCGGTAAAAGCAATCACTCTTTATTACTATTCATCCGTGCTTAACTAAACCACGGCAGTTAATTGAAATACTGTAAAATGTATTACGTTTCAATTAAAGTCAGTGGTTTGCCTTTTAATTTAAAGAACAAGCTCAATAGCGTCCCCACCTGGTTGCTAATGGAATGGTTTACAGCTGCAAATGAAGGGTTTTTAATCCAGGTGAATAAACATTTGCATAGTCAAAAGCTCAGTTGCTTTTTTCCATCTTTTTAATAATTATTTTACATTATTATATTCTATGTTTATTATTGTCATGATTATGTTTTGCTATGTGGCTGAAGTTTCTTTTGAAAAGCTTACATTAAGAAATATATAGGATATTTATGACTGAGAGGTAAACATTCATATTTGTAACATTATGTGCTATGTGATTGGCTGGCAGCATGGCCAGAATACTAAACACTAATTGGTCACTCAGTTCAGATAGATTTCTTACTTTCCCATGGTCATGTATAATATGGTGTTACAAAAATACCTTCCTGTCAAGGTTTTACACATTTTTACACAATTATTTCCGTAACTAAACATGATTCTGAAATTTGCACTTAATTACTACATTTTGGGATTCCATATACTATCTTACGATCGCCAATCAAACTCATGATATGTAGTTAAGCAGTTTTCTTGTCTATTCATACATTACCATTTTTAATGATCACTCAATATCAGAATTTATTTGTTAGGAAAGATAATTTTCCTGCAAATGGACTTGTCATGTTTTTGTTATTGTTTTTGTTGCTGTTATTGCTGTTGTTGTTGTTATTATGATTGTTGGTGTTGGTGTTTTTTTAAAACGTCTTTATGTGGTATAAGGGCGGCCTGGTGGGTAAGTGGTTAGTGCATCGGCGTCACAGTCCTCAGTTCCTCGGTTTGATTGCAAGTTGGTCCTTCCTTACCCAGGTTTGCATGGGCTTTCTCTGGGTACTTCAGTTTTCTCACACATTCCAAAATATTGCAGTACCAGCTGTATAATTTATCATCAAGTAATGAAAAATGTATTACATTGAGGCATTTCAGTATGCTAATACGAAATGGCCCATGTCATGATATATTTTTTCCATATTGCACAGCACTACTCATAACCCTAATGAGGACACACGTTAAGAAAATGGCTTTTTAATACTGTAGTTTTGTCACTGTCATTTGTTTCAGCTTATGTGCTGCAAGAGGTAATGGTTGCAGGCTGGTTGTAATTTTCCTCTGGTAGCTGCATGGGTTGTACAGCTGGCTGCAAGTCTATGTATGTACATGACATAAAAGTAGATGAGGTGGTGTCACGTCAATACTTCACCTCTCCCTCGCTCTTGCTCCCTTGTTTTCTAAATAGAAACAATAAAAGCAGGAGCCTGGTTGCTTTGCTGATATATAGTCACTGCATGATATTGGCTTGTCTTGTTTCTATATATTTTATATTGTGCTGAATGGTAAGTAATAGTGTGGAGTGGATAACCTGGATTTTTGGACCCAGTCCCTCAGTCAAATTGGACTGAACAACTGAAATAAATCTCAATGTAAGCCATGCTAGTTCAAATGGAACTGGAATCTATCACTGTCAAAGGCAGGGAATGAGTTAATTTTGCTTCTGGCTGTGTTACACAACTGAATGTTTATAAAGATAAACCTGGCCAAGGTCAATATAATGCCGTCATGATGGATGCACTTGTAGCTCCGGGGAGTGGAAATGGGGGGGAAAAAGGATGCAAAAATCTCAGTATATGCCAACAAATGGCATGACAGCAAACGGCTGAGGTACAAGCTGAAGTGTTCATGTCATGTCTAATTCTCAATATTATTGTGACACGAGCAACATTGCCCTTCCTTGTTGTTTGTACTGTGTACACACAGTACTGAATACAAAGTATAGAAGTCTTTAGAAGAGAAATATAAAACGTATTGAACTTTTCTTAGAGTTTTTGTAGCTGACAAAGTTCTACTCAACACTATATATATATATATATATATATATATATATATATATATATATATATATATATATATATATATATATATATATATATATATATATATATATATATATATATATATATATATATATATATATATATATATATATATATATATATATATATATATATATATATATATATATATATATATATATATATATATATATATATATATATATATATATATATATATATATATATATATATATATATATATATATATATATATATATATATATATATATATATATATATATATATATATATACATATATATATACACACACATATATATATATGTGTGTGTGTGTGTGTGTATATTCACCTCCATTCACTTTCCACATAGTGACATCTTTTGTCACTCACATGTTATCAATTTAAAGAGATATTTCGCTCCCTCCTACACACACAAACAAATCTACCTTCTCACGTAACCTTGAGTTGTCTGACTTCATTTATTAAGGCTTATGACAGATGTCTTTTCTTTTCAATCAAAGCTTTTTTTTTACATTTGGTTCCCATGGTTTCCCCTTTCTTGCAGCTCTTCCATCATTTTAAGGTTTCGTCTCTCTCTGCTTCACTAACTGCTGGAACTGAGTGTCTATTGGGAATTGTGTGCAACATGCACTTCTCCAGAAGTGTCTAGCAAGTCTCCGACTTGGCTGTAGAAGATGGACGTGATGGGAACCGAGCGTCGTAGGCCCACCCTGGCTCACGAGGAGAGGGACGTGTGGAGGGATGGGGGGAGAGCCGGATGGAGGGATGCAGGGAGAGAAGGGTGGAGGGATGGACGAGAGAGCGGAGTAGTGCAGAGCTACAGTTTTGACTCCTACCAGTTGGAGGAGGAGGAAATCAGCAAAGATGCCCCAGAGAGGGGGGTTCTGGCACTGTCTGAGCCTGGTGAGTGACTTCATACTGAAGACATTATTTAAGTCTTTGTTCTGTACACCATCCAATTTTCTGCTGCTTTTCTTGCCCCTCTTTGCACATAGTCTGGAAAAACTTACAATAATGTCATGTAAACATATCCTAAAGTCCAATTGGCTAAACCAAGGGTGTCAGACTCGGGTTGGTTTGCATAATTGATTTAAAAGGGGGGAAATCTGGAAATATAATATACATCTATACTTTTCATTTTAATTTGATCCTAAAACAGAAAGTCGGCACTCATGATTTACTTTCTCGGGCCACACAAAATGATGTGGCGGGCCAGATTTGGCCCCCGGGCCGCCACTTTGACACCTGTGGGCTAAACCATAATGCAGAAAAAAGCTTTTATAAACGTTACAATATATTATAAAACTAACCCCAAAGAACAGAATAATTTCTCTTGTGTATGTTTTTCATCTTAATTATCTGTAACAAAGATCTACTGTGTCGGCCCCGGAACGTGATTTCATATTCTTTTTATTAATATCCTTGGTCTCCTACCTTCTCGCCCAGACTTTGAGGAGCCGATCCCTGACGACCGTTACCATGGCATCTACTTTGCAATGCTATTGGCAGGAGTCGGCTTCCTGCTGCCGTACAACAGCTTCATCACAGACGTAGACTACCTTCACCACAAGTTCAGAGGTACAAACACAAAATCCTATAAATGTGTGTAAAACATTCAAGAATGTAACATAATATATTATGTATTGTCTATTCCAGGGACGTCCATTGTATTTGACATGAGTTTGACGTACATCCTTGTGGCTCTTATGGCTGTCCTTCTCAATAATGTACTGGTGGAAAGGCTCAGCATGCACACCAGAATAACAGTGGGTCAGTCACATATCATCTGACTGAACAACTCTGTCTGATCTTTTCCATTACATTAAGAAGCCAAAAAAAAAACATCTAATTAAGCTCTCCTTTTGCTGTTAGAATTAAGATTCAACATGTACTACCATATGAACAGTATCAAAAATATAAATGTAGTGTACATACATACTACAGTCAAGTTAGCAAATTAAAAATAACATCAATCTGTTTATTTATAAAACAGAATTTCTTACAAAGCCAATGTGCTTAACAATGTTTAATTGATAAAAACTAATTGTACAGAAATTTACAGGCATAATAAGATAAGATAAGATAAGATAAGATAAGGGAGTTTAAACTGACACTAAGTAGGAAGTACTATGTATAATGTTGTATTTGATTTACACAAATAGTAAATATTAGTATAAGGGAAGGCATGGCAAGTAGTTATCGTATTGGTCTCATAGTTCCCGGGGTCGAGGGTTCGATCCCAGGTTGGTCTTTACTGTGCAGAGTTTGCATGTTCTTCCCGAGCTTGTGTGGGTTTTCTCTGGGTACTCCAGTTTCCTCACACATCGAAAAAAAATGCAGGGTAGGCTGGTAGGAAACTCTAAATTGCTACTAGGTAATAGTGAATGTGATTCAGGATGACCCCCGCTTAGTGGCCATAGTTACCAGGGATAGGCTCTAGCACCCTCCGCAACCCTTGTGAGGATAAGTGGTTCAAAAGATGAATGAATGAACGAATGAATGAACATTGGGTAAAGCTAGGCGCTCTGCATTTTAAATTATTCTATTAACCATAATTCTGTTTTCAAATGGGAATAAACTTTAAACATGTCCACTTGGAATACAAACTCTATTATCCTGCCTATTTGTGCACTTTTAATGTGTTGATTACTATGTGAAAATAAATTAGTAGGAGTAGACAATAATTAAAATTCTAATCATGATTAATAGTAAAAGCTTCTTGCAGTTATCTCCTGTTAATTTCTTTGACATACACTCAAAGAAATAACAAATTCGGAAGAATTAGCTGCCAGCTTGAGTGTTGTAAGTGATAATATACCAAACTTATGTGGTAGTGCAAATTCAATTGTTGAGACTTCACATTGTTTATGTTGACCAATATATGGTATGTATTTATTTAACTTTTTTTCTTGTTATGCAGGCTATATTTTAGCTTTGGGACCTTTGGTATTTGTAAGTGTATTTGATGTCTGGTTGTCAAAATTCACTACCAATCAAGCTTACGTCGTCAACCTAGTCTCAGTGGGAGTAGTTGCCTTTGGATGTACTGGTAAGAAAACCAGTCATACATAAAATAGAATTATATTATTATTATTATTCAGCCTAACTGCTCATAACCACTCTCTTGTGTATTTTCAGTCCAGCAGTCCAGTTTCTATGGTTACATGGGGATGCTACCTAAGAGGTACACACAAGGGGTAATGACTGGAGAGAGTAAGTACAAAACTATTCAAACATTCCTCTTGCTTCCATCTTCCTGTCTAAACTGTCTCCAAACATTGCTCTTCTTTGTTCAGGCACTGCCGGGGTCATCATCTCTTTGTCTCGGATCTTTACTAAGCTTCTGATCCCAGACGAGAGGAGGAACACACTCATTTTCTTCCTCATCTCTATTAGCATGGAAATGCTGTGTTTTCTTCTCCATCTGCTAGTGCGTCGCTCTCGGTTCATTTGCTATTACACTAGCCGCACCCAAGGAAAGGTTCCAGACAAAGGCCAGGACCCCCGGGGCGACTCTAGCGGTTACAGGGTCCATCATGACGTCACTGCGGAGGAAGTTAAATTTGTAAGTTTGCACTACTCTGGTGTGACTCAACTTTAAAGAAGATTTTGTTTTATAATGGATTTTTTTTTACAAATTGGGGGAAAAAAAGGAGAAAATAAGTAAAAATGTAATTATTTTAGATTCCATTCCCAAAAAATCTGTTAAATATTTATAGTACATCCAAACAACAACAAAAAATATTCCTCAGTGATATCTTTGGACCGCAACAATGTTAAAAATTTTACTTTTTTTGTCGATTTACAAAAAAAAATGTGTACAATGCAGATTTAAAAACTGATCCAATAAAATAAAAAATGCCTTAAATTAAGTAAAAACTCATACATTTCAAAATAAAAGGGGGTTATTTATTACTAAATTCATCCTTATTTACTTTTATATATTAATGCTTAATTTTAAACCACATATCACCGTTAATGGCAGTGAAATGTGATCACTCAATCTCAACCATCCCAGTTTAAATTGATTTTTACATTTAGCATTGTCAGTGACACTCAATAATTTAATATTTTATTCCTTACAAATATCTCTATGCATGTTAGTACTAAAGAGGAGAAAACTTTCTCTGAGAATAATTCATTTAAACCACAACTACTTATGGGTTACTGCTTAGGTGGAAGAATACTGAGAAGAAACAAAAAATAAGTGTCTCTGAAGTATTCCATGAATAAAAAACAACAACAAAAAAACAGAAAGATAGAAAAATGGAGCTTTCAAGACGTGAAAGTGTGTGAATTTGTGTGCCTAGAAGTGAAAGAATCCCCATAAATAAACATGGGAAGGTCAGACAACAAACATTCATATCAAGTGCTTTATTATGTGAAGCACTACCTCATACCTGTACACAAGCGGAGTAGTATGAAGCACTACCTCATACCTGTACACAAGCGGAGTAGTATTACAATTGTGTATCTGTTTGTGCATATCTGTGTGTACAGCCTTGTAAGGGTGCGACATAACCCCCGCTGTCCTTTTTTAAAAATTATTTGTGCATTTGTCCTCTTGTGTAAAAGGTACATCCCAATTAACACACTGTTCTTGTGTGTGTGTGTGTGTGTGTGTGTGTGTGTGTGTGTGTGTGTGTGTGTGTGTGTGTGTGTGTGTGTGTGTGTGTGTGTGTGTGTGTGTGTGTGTGTGTGCGTGTGTGTGTTTTGCTTCTGAATCTGGGGGATGATTCAGGGAGTTCTTTGTGTTGGTTGCCAATAGCGACCAAGGCTGTGCTCTACATTAAGGCTATAATCAGGAAGAGTGGTTCCTTTTGGCTCCTGAGACCTTTTAATCAACTAATGGATTATTCTTGCGTATGTCTGTGTGTGCAGTTGTGTGTGTTGACGTCAACCTGCAGGCATTCATGATGATCTACTAAACATTGCGATAAGAAGGGGAAATCATGGAGCCAATATTGGATGGGGCGCCTTTACAAAAAAAGGGGGAAACAGACCATTGCAATATATGAATATATTCATGAATAGTGAGATAGGGTTGCTCTAGTGTCAATAACGTGCAGTTTCAAAGAGGAAATTACAAAATATCTGACCTCATTCACCGTAACGTGGTTGAAAAAAATGTATTTGTCGAGCTTTTTGGGTGTAATTCATACAAAATACTTTTTACAAATGATTGATAATTTTTTTTAAAGTGATAGACATCATATCGTTTTTTTTTAATCAGCCATCTAATATATATATATATATATATATATATATATATATATATATATATATATATATATATATATATATATATATATATATATATATATATATATATATATATATATATATATATATATATATATATATATATATATATATATATATATATATATATATATATATATATATATATATATATATATATATATATATATATATATATATATATATATATATATATATATATATACATATATATATATATATATATACATATATATATATATATATATATATACATATACATATACATATACATATATATATATATATATATATACATATACATATACATATATATATATATATATAAATATATATATATATATATATATATATATATATATATATATATATATATATATATATATATATATATATATATATATATATATATATATATATATATATATATATATATATATATATATATATATATATATATATAATCCGTTTACAATATTATTATAGATACAAATACAACTATTGTATTTAAAATAAAAAGGATTGGTTATTTTTTTATTTCCTTCTAGGGGAATGGAGCAATGGGGCATCCGACAACAGAAGATGCCATTGAGGACTTTGTTGGTGGAACATATGTTCGATTTGATGCCCCCAAAATCAAAATAAGACGGACCTGGCCCGGTGTCCGTGGTAATCTATTTATTTCCTAATGTATTTCACTTTCATAACTTGTTTTAATCTTATTACATATGACTATGTTGTCCGACCAGATATGATTTTACATCGTTACGTGGTGTCCCGCGTGATCTGGGCCTACATGCTGTCCATAGCGGTGACCTACAGCATCACCCTGTGCCTGTTTCCCGGCCTTGAGTCAGAAATGAGGAATGACACTTTAGGAGAATGGCTGCCCATCCTTATCATGGCCACATTCAACATGTCTGATTTTGTTGGGAAGGTAAGTGCCAGTAGCCGTATATTTATTATTTAACAGTTAAGAATACAATAGAATTGCGAGAATTACGTTCTTTTGAGACTTTAAATGATTAAATCAGTATTTCAGATTGAGAATTCCATGGAACCGCAGTGTGCTTTGAATAGTTTTACAAACAAAGATATTCAGATTGATATCGATACTGTTAAAAAGTGCATCCGTGGTAAGGAAATGAATGAATAAACTATTTTTTACACCAGCTAACAACCAAAATGTGCCCAAAATCAACAGAATAATAGACATCCAATTCATTTAAACCTGGTAAACTGGCTGCAAATTCACATTTTTCAGTGCCATTGACGTTCATTAGTTAATTCGCTGCTCGTACACAAAATACAAATAATGTATATCACCCTTAATTGCATCCAATAAGTTAACAAGGAAAATATTCCTCATTAGAAGGACTATCATGAGTACCGCAAAATCAAATTTACGCCATGACAACACATTTCTAGTGTTCACTGTTAGTGAAAAAAAAAACTTGACTATCTACACTTTTGCTAAAAAATAATGTATGCGGACAAATTTCCCTATTGATTTAAATTGAATGCTTTTATTGTCATAATACAAGTATAATGATATTTAAAGTTTTCACCACATAGTGTACAGATAACAGCAGACTGACAAAAAAAAATCAATAAATAAGACCTAAGTTAAGATACTTTGATACTTTTAATTACCTTAATTGTCATTATCCAATTTCACATAATTCCAAACATGTGCTCATCAAAAATATACACATACTCTATTTTTATTCATCTATCAATGCCAGCAATGTACTACATTCAAAGCAACGGTCTTTCTTTCATTTACTAAACATTATTGTATCTCCCTTGATGAACATATATATAAGATTTTTGTTTGGCATTCAAAACAGTCGGTTGCCAACGTTGACATAAGAATTGATATCATAACTTACTGGGGCATCATTGTGTGTTCAGATCCTGGCAGCGCTCCCTTATGACTGGTCTGGAGGCCGCCTTCTCTTTTTCTCATGCCTACGAGTAGTTTTCATCCCTCTCTTCATCATGTGCGTGTACCCAGCACACTCGCCCACCCTCGCCCACCCTGCCTGGCCTTGTCTCTTCTCCTTGCTCATGGGCGTCACCAATGGTTACTTTGGGTCTGTGCCTATGATTCAGGCTGCTGGCAAAGTGGCGCCAGAACAGAGAGAACTTGCTGGTAAACATCATCAATCTTTTTATTTACTACTACTACTGTACTTCTCTCCCAAAATGGACGCATGGATCATTTTAATGTGCTTCCTTTTACCTGCAGGGAACGTCATGACCGTCTCTTACATGACAGGTTTGATGGTGGGCTCTGTTGTGGCATACGCAGCTTACAGCTTTACAGCTCTACCAGGAACTGGCTTCTCCAAAATCCACTTAGATGCTAACACTACCAACATTTGAATGTCCTGACATGGTAAAATACATATGTCTATATAGAAAAATGATGGCTGCAGAAGAGGGTGGTATTCTCCAATTTTAAGGAAATGATGTAGCGTAACATATCTTACCATTCTCCAGCCAGGATGAGTGAAGAATTCAGGGATGTTGATTAAGTAACTATTTCCCAATCTCTTCAGTGGTCATCCTTTGTGGTTTCACTGTGAAATGAGTTCAGAATACTTGGGTAGTGTGCAACTAACATTCATTTCTGTCAATTTTTGTGTCACTGGAAAAATAAGATGCCCACGGTTGTCCTGATTGCCTTGTTAAAAAAAAAAAGATGGAGACATTATCATTTAGGTGACATCTAATCATGTGAAATCCAATCATCATTCTGCAGTGAATTTAAATTAGTTTATTACTAGTAGAGGTCCAATCCATTGAATTGAATTGGACATCTATTCCTGTCAATGGGAGTCAATGAGGTAATATTGAGGGAGCGCATTTGGCAGAAAATTCTGAATTTTTGAACTTGAACCTAAGCTTCTGTCCTCTCGTGTGGACTTTGCATGTTCTCCCCATTTTAACAAAACATGGATGTTAGGTTTGTTGAAATTTCTAAAATTGTCAAAAGATGTGAATGTTAATAAGAATTCTTTATTGTCTACAAGTATCAAGGGATTGGCTAGCACGTGATCCCTGATGAAATGCATTGATGGATGGTTGGATTAACATCATGAATTCTTGATAGCTCTAACCTTGATCATCTGAACTCCAGCTTCTGCTCAATGTTCACTATGTTGTGTGTTGTTTTTGTTCTGTTTTGATCTTGTAGCGCAATGCTTTATACGTGATTTGAAACTCCAAAATGGCACACTCCAGATGTTAGGACAATTTAGAAGTCAACCAAAAGTCTTTGCTTCATACATAGAACTTTTAACCGTCAGGATTTTTGAACAGTGATAGACAGCAAATCTATTGGAATGGCTGACATTGAGTGATCATGTTTCACTGTCATTCCCGGTGACAGGCGTCTGATCCAATTTGACTGGGGGGCTGGTAGCAATTAAATGATTCCTGCCCTACCAGCCAAACTGGATGGGACGTCTACAACTGTCAATGGCGGCCAATGATGCCTTAAATTTCCTTCACAAATACTGTAGACATGAAAAGTATTGAAAAATAATATATATATATATATATATATATATATATATATATATATATATATATATATATATATATATATATATATATATATATATATATATATATATATATATATATATATATATATATATATATATATATATATAAACATACATAGATATATATACATAAATACATAATATACATAAATATATATACATATTGTACTTACAGGTCACATCCTGTTGGTTGGGTATCATTTCTTGTGGCATTCGGATGTTTTCTCCTCTAAGTTATGAATAATTTCCTTTTAATTTTTAGGATATTTGTAATCATGAGAAAGATACATTGAAGAATTACACATGCTGTATGTTAACATAATCATTTCTAACGTTACCATGTAGTTTGTTAGCTTCTGTCTGATTGAAATGCAAAATGCGTATAGTGTTATAACGCAGCATGTTTCTCCAATGCGAAGTGCTTACCTAGGAATCCAAATTGGAAAGGATGTTTTGCACTTTAATATAGTTTGATCCTGTTTGCAGTAGCATTATTGATCAACAGTCTTACATATTGATCCTTTAGTATTTTTGAGCAGGGAAAGAAGATGTGGTTCTCAGTTCCCTTGCTTTAAATTGCCCCTAAAGTGATCATGACCACTCACGTCATGTTTGCAAAGTTATCAAATCTTCTTCCATTTATTTATGGAAGATTACAAATTATATATATTGTTTTCTTGTCTTGTTTCATATGGATTAGTACTCATTTATTCAAACTTTATTCTGTTTACTTTTGTTTTTTTTCGCTCCTGGAGTCTGTTTGTGGAATATTTGTGTTGGCAGCAAAATTGACAGGTGTTTGACTGAAAATATAAGGAAAATAATAAATTAAACCTATTATCAAAAATGTGTGATTTCTTTCTAGGTGCAATTACTGCATGCCATTGTGTTGACAACACTAAATAAATATGAAAGCAAATCTTTTAACATGTCATATGAACACATGAGGCCTTTTTTTACTACGTATGTCTAATGATTAGACTGGCTGGCCACCAATTTAGGATGGCCCCTGTCTGGGATAGGTTCCAGCACCCCCCGCGACCCTTGTGAGGATAAGCGGTTGCGAAAATAAATGAATTAAATTAAAAGGATCTCCTATTTCGAGGGGGCAATTTTTTGACATTCTTTTAATGATTTATTCGTATCAAACTTTATTCTTATTGTGCTTTGATTGATTAGAGTCTAATCAATTTTTTGACATTCTTTTAATGATTTATTCGTATCAAACTTTATTCTTATTGTGCTTTGATTGATTAGAGTCTAATCAATCAAAGCACAATAAGAATAAAGTTTGATACGAATAAATCATTAAAAGAATGTCAAAAAATTGCCCCCTCGAAATAGGAGATCCTTTTAATTTAATTCATTTATTTTCGCAACCGCTTATCCTCACAAGGGTCGCGGGGGGAGCTGGAACCTATCCCAGGCAGGGGCCATCCTAAATTGGTGGCCAGCCAATCAATCACAGGGCATGAGGAGACGGACAACCATTCATGCTCACACTCTTCCCTAAGGGCAATTAAGAGTGTTCAACTAGCCACCCATGCACGTTTTTGGAATTTGGGAGGAAAGTAAAGTACACTTGGAATACCAGTAATTCTGCTCTCTAGTGGCTGTACGCAGTAAAATATTAAGTCAAGCCAAACTGAAAGTCTTTCGGTAAGGTTGATGGTTAATGTCAATCATTAATGTCTGTCATTTTTCCAATTACATCTCATTTTCTGAACCGCTTTATCCTCATTAGGGTCGCGGGGGATGCTGGAGCCAATCCCAGCTGTGTACGGCCCAGAGGCGGGGGGGGGGGGGGGGGGGGACACCCTAAATCAGTGGCCAGTCCATCGGAGGGGCCAATGAGCCGACCATCTATGTTTTTGGAATATGGGAGGAAAACAGAGTACCTGGAGGAAACCCACGCAGGCCCAGGAAGAACATGCAAATTCCACATAGGTGGACCAACCTGGACATGAACCCAGAACCCCAGAGCTGTGAGGCCGAAGCGCTTACCACTCTTCCCACCAGGCCGCCCAATTGCATGCCGTTAAAAATAAAATAAGAAAAAAAAAATGTAAAAGACCAATAATTGCATGTTGACGGTTTTATATGAAAATGTAAAATAAAAGAAAATGAATGGTGAAAGTAGTTAGTAGTAGCGTGTCTTGGCCTGTGGAAGGCAACATAAGACCAAAAAAGACAGGACAGTCAACCGTTTCCATGGTGATGACGTAATGTTCACAGTAAAATATGTACAGTCGTTACAGTTATAGAGATGCTCTTTTATGTAGCAAGTTTTAAGCTTATGGTTGGCTCATTTGAAATCAAGGTTTTTCCTTACAAATATTTACCCTGGGCAGCCCGGTGGTGTGAGTGGTTAGTGTGTCGGCCTCACAGCTATGTTGTCCTGGGATCAAGTCCTGGTCAGTCCATCTGTGTGGAGTTTGCATGTTCTCTAATGAGGATAAAGCAGTTCAGACAATGAGATGAGAGAGAAGCTGTTGGTAGAGTTGAGGCATGTATATGTAAGATATTTCCCTTTCAGTAGGAACAGATGAACAGATTTTAATGGAGCCAAAAATGCTTCCGTGTCAGGCGCTCTCTCCCCCTCACTCTCTCGAAAAATCATGTTCTTCAAGAGGTCGAACTTTCTCCTCTGACCCTTTTTCAATTTGATATTTCGACTGATCACATGATAAAGTCAACAAGTCTCGAGTATTTTTTTTTCTCAATGACTCATACGCCCGCTGCCAGAATCTGTCTTTGGTTTCCAATTCAAAACAATTAGAAAAAACATTTTTATTGCACAATTTCTACAGTTATGGACCTGTGATAGTGGGATTTTAGAAGGATTAATAGAGTGTTGTTAGGAAATGATTTTGTATCCGGAAAATAATAGATTAAACTCTTAGAATGTATTTTTGCCTGCATGTATCGATCACAGGACACAAACATGGTGCTTCCAAGAACCACCTACCTTTTCTAAAAATGGTTCACTACTTCAGAAATGTTTCTCAAACAGGTATATAATACAACAAAGACAATCCACACTAAAAAAATGGATTTATAAAGAACCTCTGTGACATCACAAGAAACCTTCAAAGTGTAAAGACTAGTTGTCATAAAGTTTGTTTGTGGCACCATAGGCACGTTATGATTGCACCAAACACTTTTTTTTTTAACTGATGGGAGATTTCACCTGACCAAGAACGTTCTTTAACAAAAAAAAATATAATGGGAGAAAATGTGGACTTTTACCAGATAGGCATAAGATAATAGCAAGAGTAATAAATTAGCATTGAAGCCTACAGATATGGAGGTGAGTGCCCAGGCCTTGAGGATCTATTACGCTTCCTGGGGAAAACTACACATCTCCCGTAGCCAAAGAGGAGGGCAACGTCTTCACAGGATTCTCATGCTTACCCAAATGATCGACTCTTCTAGTGAACTCTACTTCTCAGCTATGGCCAGCGTTCAAAGAAGGCAACCGGTGGCTCAAAGCCCAGTAGCCGGTGACGAAGAGGAGGAAGAAAGCAGGGGAAGCAGGGAAAGCATTGACGCGGCGCTCACTATCTCCGAGTTATGAACATCATCTTTTCCAAAGCTTCTCCTTAGAAGTGAGCTTATAGTCCATGTACTAATGGAATGTGCAAGATTATACCGTCATCATGTGGGTTAGGGCTGGATGGTAAATTGGGGGTGTTGAAATGCCAACCAGGCAAAATACATTCCAAAATGACCAAAGACTACAAAAAACATACTTTGTTC
This sequence comes from Stigmatopora nigra, assembly GCF_051989575.1. Taxonomy (NCBI): domain Eukaryota; kingdom Metazoa; phylum Chordata; class Actinopteri; order Syngnathiformes; family Syngnathidae; genus Stigmatopora; species Stigmatopora nigra. The sequence goes on from NC_135522.1 coordinate 9,410,225, forward strand.
CTATTTTGGGGGAAAACAACTTATACCGAACTAGTGAATTGAATGAAATACATGGATATATGTTAACTTTGTTTTTAGAAATACAGAGGAAAAATGAACTCTGGACATATGGACTATAATGACTATAGATACTAAAACATGTATTTTTGTGTGTTTTTTTGCTGGACCTTATGTTTTCAAAATTGTAATCCAAACAATTAACTAAGCTATACATTGTTTTTAGCCATCCCCCATTCCTGGAGTCGAGGGGTCGATCCCACTTTGGTTCTTGCTAAATGGAGTTTCCATGTCCTCCCCAGGCTTATGTGGGTTTTCTCTGGGTACTCCAGTTTCGTCTTATCTCCAAAAAACATGCAGAGTAGGCTGGTTGAATACTATAAATTGCCCATAGGTATGACTGTGAATGTTTGTCTACCTGTGCCCTGCAATTTGCTGTCACCTGATTCAGCGTTTCCTCACGTCTGTGTTGGGATAGATAGCTGGGATAGGCTCCGGCACCCCCTGCGGTCCTTGTGAGGAAAAGCAGTTCAGAAAATGAATATATTGTTTTCTTTATTAACCTATTGTCTGTCATTGTCAGTGCTCGGTATCCAATCCATTTGAAGTAGCATCCGTTTATTCGCTGCCACCCTCCCAGTTCAAATTGATTGGATGTCTGCTATTGTGATATATGTTAGTGATAAACTCATTGAAATTCACTGCAGGAGGATGAAGAGCTGCATCATCATCAGCGCTGAAAATGTAAATATACATGCAAATGACCCAACTGCTTGCTTTTCTTTATTTCCAATTTAAGCAGTAAACACTGTGACAAGATAATTCACTGTGATTAAATGCAGGAGAATCACACAATCCAATAAGTACTTCTTTTGTAACACTTTATATGAATTATTCTAATGACAATTTCTTAAGACGGTCTTAATGATGGCATGACACACATCATGAACATGAACAAATCCTTATGACAGACATCAGTCATTTACTATTCTAACCCAAAGCTCGAAATCTATCCTTTAAATTTTACATCATCCAAATCAAAATGTCATTCATATCAGGTTTAGCTTTTTATTTACTTGTCTTATACACACAAAAACTGAATACATGTTTGTATTCCCATCTTTTTTTTGCGCATCCTTTGCCAAACTCAATGTTGTCAATCTCAATAGCAAACCAAGAGAAGAAATGACAACTGCCATGTTGAGTCTATCTGACAGGGAGAGCTGACTTCTCCCATTTTTCTGCTCAGTGACAAAACAAGGACAAATGCCGTAGGTTGATGGCATGAGATTTTCAAAGTCGGAATGTAATATAAAGCTTTTCAACTGCTTGTGCACTGTGCTTCTTTTGAACGCCCCCTCACTTAGACACCTGTCTCCTGGGAAACTGCTGTTCAACACACACACATTCACACAAACCCTGCCTGGAAGGGGTTGAGGACTATTGTAAAAATATAGAAGCGAGAGGAACAGAAATGGCACACACCCCTCCCTTCGTCTAAGAAGTCTTAGCCAATCGACCATTTCTATTCATACCATTTCAGCCAATCAAAACCCATCCTGCTCACACACGCCCACAGAAATGTGAGTATATTGCTGTTGTCATAATGCACAATTCTTCACACATACTCAGATACACAATATACACATACACTTACATATGTAAGCTCAGAATTCTGCATTGGTGATTTGAATGACCTCCAATAATTGTCCCAAAAGGAACAGTAAATGACATGGGAATGCCCTAAAATCATCAGAAAATTGTCCAAAATCAACAAAGTGACCTAAAAAAATCAAGCTGAAATGCCCAGTTAAAGCCCAAAAACTAATGACCATGGAAAATGACAATAATTAATATCCAATTGATTTAAACTGAGTTGTGAATGCTCATCTTTCACTGTCATTAAATCTGCTATACGTCAAATTCATTCAAAATGGGAATGTCAAATCCGCATTCAGCGTTAACACAGAAAAATACAAAATAAATACCTTCCATTACTATGGAAAGTATTCCATTAAAAGTAGTGCAAAATCCTGGCATGACGTCAAATTTCTAATGATCTGTAGCAGTGTAAAAACTCAATACCAATACTTTGCAATCAAATATTGTATCCAGATACTACATTTCAATATCAATATGCATCAATATGCTTTTCAATGCTTTTGTATGAGAGGCATGTGTATTAAGAAATGCCTTTCTCATGTATTTGTGCACGAGGGAGACGATTCTCCCAGAATTTCTTCCAGCAGGTGCAGATAATATGCTGATGTTGGTCCTTTGGGAGAAATTGTGAAGCAGCCAAACCCCAGACTGCGGCGCTCTCCATGAAATAGTATCTCTTGCACACACACACACACACACACACAATTCATGTCAGCAAATATTTAATTACCCACAGACACAGTGGAATCCCAAAAAAAGGAACAAGCGCACATATACACACGATTATATTGAAGGGTCAGCAGTGGAAATGATGTGTCCTGCAGCCAGCTGTGCAGTTCAGCAGAGAAAGATGAAGTTCCCTCCATTTTAACAAGACCAGCAGCTTCATTACAAGGCTGCCAAAATGGAGTCCACTGATGATTAAAGGGGCAGTTCACTCGAACATACAGGGTACTCGAGACAAGAAACAAAATGAGAAGATGAACCCTGACAGCAGCTCTTTGGGATGGGACATAACAGCCAATACAAATTTTCAAGTTGAAATACATTCACTTTAACTTTATTCAAGAATTTTGCCAAGATGTTAAATTACTTTAGGGGGAAAGGTTTTTGTAACATTTAAGAAAATGTAAACAGTCGTTCCTAGTGGCGAGAAACAAGGATGAACTTTAAAAGTGACTATTGTTTTTGTCTTGGATTGACTTGAGTACATGTTTTTCCTTGTTCAACGGTCATTTTCAAACAATGTTGAGTGTTTCATAATAATGTTCTGTATAGCTGTACCAACGATGTAGACCAGTGGTCTCCAAACTATTCCACAAATGGCTGCAATGGGTGCGGGTTTTCATTCCAACCCAGAAAGAGGACACCTTTTTTCACCATTCTGGTGTTCTACAAGTGCAATCAGTGGATTGCAGTCAGGTGCTTCTTATTTTCTGCAGAAATCTCATTGGTCAAATTGTCTGTGCTGGATCAGTTGGAACAAAAACCTGCACCCACAGTGGCCCTCGAGGACTAGTTTGGGGACCCCTGATGTAGACTCTTAGAACATTTGACTGCAGTTGTACTGCATATTGTCTGGTTGTCTTGGACAATATGACGATAAGTGTTGTTGTGGCTTTACTTTGCACTCAATATTAATTGCCAATGCTTAATTTAAACTGTTCTTGAGTCTTTCGGTGTTTTGGTTGATTTTGAAATATTCTATATCTGTAAAACAACTAATAATTTTAATAACCATTACACCCCAGTGAAAATATGATGATATAAATCCGCAAAACAATTTAAAACTCTATCGACATGTCATTATCGCCATAAATATATTTCTTATTGCTTTGCACATTTTAGAGAGCAGATAGCACTTAATATGTGTTTGTATGTCTATGTTACAGTGCTACTTCTGTCTAGTCTGGATAAATTTAGGTTGCAGCACTACTTGACATTTGTGAACTCCCTTTAAAGAGAAAAACCCACACGTAAGACAAAAAAAGTACAGTTCCATCTGTTTATTAACTATAAAATACTCAGTTACTAAAACCATTAAAAAGAAACACTGTTAAACCTGGTTGTTGTCTGTAAAAAAAAAAGAATCTTACACATACAGCATCGAGCAACAGTATATATATCTGGTGTCTAATTTTGCATTAAAATGTATTTTGCATTTTTACAAGATTAAATGTGTACAAAGTATATTCTGATAAGCTTTTCGTTGTCCCTCGACAGCGAAGGATCATTTACAAAACGTAGATCTTTTCTTTCCTATTCATTTTCAAAATATTTGTTTTTTTTTTTGTAACAGGACGATTCACGATTTTGAAGGAACAGCAGACGAAGAACCAGCCTCCAGTCCACCTCTTGCTTTCATTCTATCTGAAGCTCTCTCGTTTTCTTTCTAGCAGCTAGCTCCCAGTGCCTGTCAGCAGGCGTGAACGATTATTCAGAGAGGGGGGTAAAAATAAGAAGTATGCATAAAAAGTATACCACGAAGAAAAAAAAAGTCACAGCAAAAGCAAGCCAAAGAAAAACATGTACAAGGTGATAATACGAAATAGCAATGTGAGAAATAAAAAACAATGGGGACAAATTGGGGAATGAGGGTGTGCATGTTGGACCCTGTAAGGCTGGGCTTTTTGGATGGAGTCAGGGCCATGAGGGAAAGGAAGGCCTTAACACACCCAGATGGGCTATACAAAATCAATGCGGCTACGTATGAGAACCTTCTCTCTCACATAAACGCAAACGGATAAAAGTGCTTTTAAACAAACATTCACTACGGGCACTTCTTGTTGATTTGTGTGTTCATATAGTGTGACCTGCACTTTAGTGTGGGTCTTCTTGCTTTAGTCTCATTGTACCTTGTCAAACCTTTACTATTAACATAACTAGCAGCATATGAGCAAACATCCGTGTATATATATATATACATACATATATACACATACATATGTATACATGCACATATATACATACATACATATATACACATACATATGTATACATGCACATATATACATACATATATATACATACACATATACATATATATATATATATATATATATATATATATATATATATATATATATATATATATATATATATATATATATACATACACATATACATACATATATATATATATATATATATATATATATATATATATATATATATATATATATATATATATATATATATATATATATATATATATATATATATATATATATATATATATATATATATATATATATATATATATATATAATCAAATGAAATCATTCAGCCATAACAAAGACAATCCTTAGGTGGTAAATTAAACTTTTTGGGATATAAACAAGTCAATCTCTATTATTCAGCAAAAATATAGATGACAGCTCCCTATTTAGAGCTCCCAAAAGAGCCAGGGTGGGTGGGGTCTCATAATAGCATAATAATGATTTGGCAAAAATCATTTAGGTCATAAGTCCGAGCTAAGAGACTATGGCCAGTGGATATTCTTTGAGCAAGACATTCAACAGTAGAAACCTGAAAATGATCAAATGAGGCACGTCAAAAAATGGGATGGGGGAAATGAGTGAAAGTAGGCAATCATGTGTTACGTAGGGTACGTCAGGGATCTATCATTAAAACTCCAATTGTACATATAAGATCCGCCCTCAAAAACCTGGGAAAAAGTGCACTCGTGTTAAACACTATTTTAGAGCTTGAAATGTGCTTGAAAGGTGGCAAAGAATGAAGTTGAACATTGGACATGTATCGGTTGATTTGTTCATACTCTGAGAAAACTATTAGTGTTGCACCAATACTATTTTGTCTGGACACTTTTTAGCTCCTGATTCCATTGCAGTACAGAACTGTTTTTTGTTGTTGTAAAATACATATATATATTTATTTTTTAAAATACTGAATTTCTGCCAACAGATCTTGGGTAGGGCATCGGAATGATTTTTTAATACCCACTAACAGCAGCAATGTCATTTTTTTGCCATATCAATACCATACCTGTATATAGATGCAACACTAAAAGCTATAATGGAAAAAAATCCACCCTGAGCATCCTACAATTGTGCAATTTGGTAGGTTGTTTGGTCACCCAGTTTTGATTCCCACAAAATATGGAAATCTATTGCTCTGTTGCCCTCTCAAAATCATCTTATCAAAAATATTTTCAGGGTGGATTTAGGTTTTTTTGGGGGTAGATGACAACAGACAAGTGCTTTTGAAAAAATATATCCAAAGTAAACTTTCTCTCTCTCTCTCTATCTCTTGCCTGAGTGTCTGAGGGAGTCTGAGACAGTTTAACCTGCCCAAGTTTGGATTGTCAAGGGAAGTTAAGAGGATGAAGGAGCATAAATCTTATTTTATTATTTAAGTGCTCTCTTTCTTAGACAGCAAATTGTAGGGAGTCTACCTCTTTCCCTTTCTGTGCATGGCTTCCTCACTTTTTGCATCTGTCGCTCCTGCTGTTCTCGAGAAACATCGAAATGACTGAGACATGACTGGAACATTACCACGACAACATCAGAATCACAACCTGTGTCGTCATTCACATTTCATTTAAAGCTTCTCGACTGTTTACCTCTTAGAATAAAAGTACACTGACATATAGCTATTACATGAAAATAAGACACTCATATTTTGCCTCTAAATAGCTTTCTGTTACACGTGAGTATTTACACAAGTGTCCATGTGAGTCATTCCGTGTATTTGCGTGTTTTCTAAACCACTGTTAATTATCCAAGTGTCTTTTCAATAATGACCTCGGAATGATGGGCCAAACTTTGACTGCTGGTCGGGTCACATTTTTTGATTGAAGGCGACTGCGAGCAAGTAAGTTTGTGTGTTTTGGCTTAGCAGATGACCGGGACGCCGTCCGTATTAAAAATCATGCCTGTGGTGGGCTCGTAGGTACCAGCCAGGTAATAGAGGTCCTCGCTCTCGGCATAACGGCGCGTGTGGGTCATCTGCTCGTATTCCTCCACTCCAACCACAAGACATTTGTGACTGACTGTTTGAACGTCATTTTCGTCACTGTGCGACGATTGGTAGAGGGCGCGCTGAACATAGACACAAACAATATTCCAAAATTAATTCATTTATTATTCATGACATTAAGATGACTGAACTGTGGCTTCAATTTATACTTGTTTTAAGTTGCAGCGCTACTTGATATATTGAACTTTTGGTGAAAAATCAGTTTAATGTCAACTGGAGTGAGGGAGCTGATGTCATTGTTGTATAACCAAATAATTAAAAATGCATTATGGCTTATTGCTATCATTATTAAAACAATGGCCAATATAATGAGGCTTTTTTTGCACAGTAGTAATTGACAGTGATAGATTGAGTAACTATTTAACTAATTATGTGAACACAATGGGGGCAGGCAATAAGTTAATAATAAAAATATAATTCACCATTTATTGGAGAGTCACCTGACAAGGTTAACACCACCATCTTTGAAATGTAATTTGACTATTGTTTATTTCTTTTGAAAATCGGAATTGTATCATTGTATTCTAATTTTATATGTATTATTGAATTTATTTTTAATGTAAAACCTAATTGGCAATACAAATCATTTTGGAAACCAAATTAGGCTATATAAAATATATGTAGGTTTAAATATTTTAACTACTTTTTTGGGTCTAAATTGGTAATGGCAAAATATAATGAAGTAAATTGGATTGAAAGAGAAGAAAATTCCGGATTGGGACATTCCAAATGTATACCAGGCACGTAATTGGAACGATAAATCTCTTCAAAATTAATATATAAGTAAAACTTTGCTCTATGTGTCTTATTTTAGTTTGTAAAAGGAAATATCTTAAATATTTTGGCTAAAAAATTGTGAAAAATAATATTTCTTTCAAAATCTCTATAGTTCAAGTTGAATTTAACTGATTTTCTATGTAATATTGTCAACTTTGTTAAATATCTTATTGTTATCCAAAGAATCAATATGGAATTATGTTGTTGGGTTATTAATATTATTGAAAAGTATCAAAGTGGGGGATACTGAAATGTGATATTGTATATTAAAATGTGATCGCAAAACTGTCAAAACACACTTAGTATTTGGTTTTGAGCTCTCAGACGTGAATTATGAGAATTACATTTATTTTTGCACTACTTTTCATGTAAGATTCCTGGACATCTATCAACTCATAAACAGCTTTCTCACCTCCATAAAATCTTTGCGTTGGATAGAAGAATGCAGAGCTGCTGGTAAAGATTGCCCACAAATATGTTCCCAGTTCTTAAAATAGAAAAAAGTTTCAAAATAACAATCATACTCAAATTTACGCTCACATTTATTTGGACGACTTCTTACCTTTTTGTCAGTGAGTTTCTTGCCGGGATTGGTTTCTTCTGGATGGTAAAACCAGTTGACCCTGACCACCATGTTACTACCCCAAGATTCCCACATACTCTGAATGCGACCAATGAAAGGGAGATTGGGCCTTCCGGCAGAAAGGAAGACGGCACAATCGCCGATGCGAATCATCTCCCGACCTCGTACGATGGCCTTATAGAAGAGCTTCTTAGCTTTACCCTTCATTCCTCGTCTCTGAGTGGGCTTCCCAAACCACTTCCATAACTGTCTAGCTGGAAGGAACGCGGAAATCTTCGGCCTGTTCTCGACACTGGGAAGTCGTTGGCGTTTAGCCAACTCCTTGGTGGTCGGTAAGTGGACCCCCTCTTTGCGTTTTGGCCTGCCAACTTTTCCCTCTCCGCCACTGGGCTTGGATTTCGGAGGACGACCCCTTTGTCCAGAACCTTTACCAGTGGCTGGTTTAGCTGCTTTCACTGGAGAAGAAGGAGTCGGAGAACTTGACGGAGAACTGGTTAGAGGAGACCCCTCCTCCTCTACTTTGACGTCCACCTCCTCTTTTATGTCCTCCTTTAGCTTTTTTTGCTCTTCTTTCGTTTGGTTTTCCGCTAAAGGGACAGAAGAGGGTGGGCCCGGAGGGGAGTTGGGATTCCTCTCTTCGTCAGAGCTGCAGGAGGAGTCATCAGTCGATGAGGACGAGGTGGAGGAAGACGACGACGACGATGATGACGAAGACGAGCCAGAACAGGAGGATGAGGAGGAAGAGCAGCTTGAAGAGCATTTCTTCTTCTGCTTCACGTTGCCTTTGCCGCTTTCTTCTTCTGACTCGGAGCTGCTGCTGCTACTGCTTAGAGACTCTTCCTTCATCTTCATCTCCCTCCGTTTCTCCTCATTTTTCTCTTCTTTTACCCCTTTCTCTTCCCTGGTGTCTGTTTCTTTTCCTCTAACACGGCTCTCGCCTCTCTCTTTAGCCAGCACTTGCGTCGCTGCATAGGTGGACTCCTTCTCCCGTAGGCCAGACTCGGACTTTGGAGCTCTCGGTTTGGATTTGAGCGGCTTCTGCTCGGCTGTGGCAACGGGGATCGGCTCTCGTCTGACACTTTTGCCCTCCAGCAACATCAGAGCCTTGGTCTTTTTAGTTTTGGGCGACGTCACGCCCTCATGATCAAGCTTTACGAGGGGCTCAGCCGGCAAGGGTTTCCGCTTCATCACAGCTACTTGCTCCCCTTGCCTGGAGGTGGGCTTCAATCTAGAAATGGAGTTAGTCCTAGACACCACCTGCTCGGACGGCATCTTCAGTTTGGAACCGGGAAGAGTTGTCGATGAAGATGATAATCTTGGCGTCAAGGAGGAGCTGGGTTTTCCTGATGATAGCCTCGGTACTGGGCTTGGAAGGAGAACAGACCCGATGGCTCTAGAGCTGCCGTGGTGGTCTGAGGAGGGTTTGTTTTTGGATACGGAATTAGAGACAGACCTGGGAGTGGTGGACACAATTGGCTTCACTGCACTAACTAACGCAGACACACTAGGTCTGGATGTAGTCCTGTTGGATGTGACATTGCTGCCGGTCTCTCTTTCTTTACACTGTCCATTATACGATGTCAGGTTGGGCTCGCTGTACAAGTCTACAGTAAGCACTTTTCCGTAAGTGGGCGGGTAGAGTGAAGAAGACAGTTTAGCTTTAGGTTTAGCTTTAGCAATAGTAGTGGAGCTGCTCTTTCTGGGTCCAGTCGAGGTAGGGCTACTTGGTGGGGATGTGATGGTGTTTTTTTGCCCCGGTTTGGCCTGTCCTCCCACTGCTGGCCTCGAGGCAGACCGGGGCTTCTCCTGAGCAGCTTTCTGGACTGACGAGGCCCTTTCCTGTGTCCCTTTGGACAAATCCTTGTCTTTGATTATGGGTTGGCTAGAGGATTGAGACTCTGTTTTCTCCTTGCAGTCAGAATTTAAGGAGGTTTCTGGGTGGGGAGATGATAATACAACAGTTGTATAATCACTACTTTAATTATCAATCGTGGTACTCATCAACAGGAGGTGGAATATAACTTAATTAACATAACAACCCTTTATCACTAGTAGTGCCAGTTCAAATGGATTTGATGTCTAGCGTCATCAATGTCAGTTGAAAACATTTCAAGAAGTTGACCCGAAAATGCACTCACATAGGAGGTGACCAAAAATTTAGAGAGAGTAACCTAAACCATTCCCACATAATTTTGAGAGATTTTTTTTTTGGTTGTTTGGAAATTTCGTCTTTGTTTCCTGATTGGTACATAGTGTTTAAGGATGCTAAATGATAATCTTGGTCTTCAATTGATAATGAAAGTACTAAAAGCAAAAACATCTATCATGCGCACTGACTGAGTCAAATGATGTGAAATCCATCTCACAATTTCAGATTTTTAGGCGGACACCTTTAGTTTTATTTAAGAGGTATAATCATTTACTGGTCCCAGTGAATTACTTCAAAAAGAAGAAAAGGGCAATGCAAGGCGGATAAAGGGAAAAGTGATGGCAGTAGCTATTACCCCCAAGTGACAGATTTATTTTAAGATGCCCTCCATATTTGACCTCCAATGGGAAATACTAAGTTGACTCTGACATTTTTGTCATCATTCTTCAAATGTAACATTTCCAAATGGTTTTGTTGTTATTCTCTATTTATGGATGAGGTCAGCTCACCTGGTTTGGGTTTGGGCTTGCGACCAGGTTTCCCCTTGATCTTTGGAGAATTTTCATCTGTCTTGGCTTCTTTGCACTCTTTGCTGCATTTGCGCACCCTCCTGCGAGAACAACTGGCCACAAGGAGTGCCGGGGAAGGTTCAGCGCCTGTTCAGGAGGGAAAAAAAAAAAAAAACATGCCTTATTTCTGTATGGTTCAAGACGTTTCCCTTCTAAACTTCACATACTGGAATTACTAGGAATCGATTTAACAGACATATATATCTATATATGTATGTGTATATATACGTATGTGTATATATATGTATGTGTATATATATGTATGTGTATATATATGTATGTGTATATATATGTATGTGTATATATATGTATGTGTATATATATGTATGTGTATATATATGTATGTGTATATATATGTATGTGTATATATATGTGTGTATATATATATATATATATATATATATATATATATATATATATATATATATATATATATATATATATATATATATATATATATATATATATATATATATATATATATATATATATATATATATATATATATATATATATATATATATAAAATATAGAAGGAACCTTGAGTCTTTCAGCTTGAGGTTTAGTACCTCTTTAAACAGACTGTTTTGTAGACAAAAACACTAGTAGCAACAGGTGGTGCGGTAGCCCCTAACTTAAAAGCCAGTCAGCCAATCAAAAGCATGCAGAAAGTTATTTTGAGAACAAGGTTAAATGTGTGTGCTGTGAATAAGTGGAGTCGCATTTGTAGGTTAAGTTAGTATAACAACACAACAAACAAACCAGGCTTTCAAAATATGGCTCACTTATCCAAAGGGTGACCTTGTTTTCAAATGACAACATTTAGCTTTTGTTATTCTAAGGTCACTGTTCCATGTTGAATTGGTCATGAAGCAAAAAAAGGAACAATCATGAACCTGAGCAGTTTATATGTACAGTATGTACTCACAGTGAATCTTGTAGTCTGGAGGCAGAAGTCGGATGTGAGAGAGGGGGATGCGTCCTGTGTCGCCATCATCAAACTCCACGGTAATGAGATCGTCGTTCTCGTCGATCTCTGAACTTCCTGCTTGGGAGTAAAACAGTAAATTGCAGTTGACAGTTGTGAAACTGTAATTCTTCAAGCATATTAAATTTTACTGCCGTGCGATTGCCTTTAGGGTGCCCCCAGCCCGGTGCCCATAGTTGACTGGGACAGGCACCAGCACCCGCCGCAACCCTTCTGAGGATAAGCGTCGTGGAAAATAAATCAATGAACTTTTCACAACCAATGATGATGATCAAAGTTCATTGAAAAAAGTTTGTCACACGTCAATGTCCAATCCATTTGAACTGGGAGTGCAGCAGCGAATTAACGAATGATAATGAAATGAAAATAAGAAAAAAATAAAATAAAATTGTTTAAATGAATTTTTTTGCTAGTAGACCTTCTAATCCATTTGAACTGGGAGATTAGCAGCAAATTAAATCAAAAGCCTTTATCGTTATGTGAAAAAAAATTGTGGTGCTACTCCACAAAATGCGTTTTCCCAGGAAAAAAAACTTAAAAAGTCATATAAAAATAAAAAATATTCCTTAATTTCCATTAAATGCACTGTTAACTCTCCACTTCAGATGGCAATTTATCATCACAATAGCACTAATATTGGAAAATTATTACCTATCATGCTATCGACATCCCACAAAATAATACATTTTAAATTATTTGTTGGAAATTTTACAAACAGGTCTATTAATACCAATAACAATAGACGTAAAATATTCAGAGATAGTTTTATATCACTTTCCTAATATAAATCGCCATCAGACTGTATAAAGTGGCCAATGTGTGGGTGGATTCAGGTACAACAATCAACTGCTGTAAATAACAAACATAGTGAATATTGTACATTTGTCTATGCTCCCAGCTACAATTAAATTGCAAAATTGACTATGACTCATAGCCTCCAAGCAGTGTTTCGGGGTGAGTGTGCGTCCATGTACCGTTGACAACCGTGCCAGGATAAAGACAGCGGTACTGCTGACTCCAGTAGGCAGCGATGCGGGTGCCCTCGGGGAGATAGCGCACCGACGGAGGCTTAACATCAATGATCTAAACAGCAAAAAACAATAAAAGACTTAAAATGTCAACACCACATGGTTGTTTCTTACCAACATTGGCTAGGCTACGTTAATATTTTTTGAATAATCAATGCTGGGGGAGAGAAATAGAGCTCAGGGAGTTTTAGTGCATGTGTCCGTCACAGGACGTATGACCTACTTTGTTTCATGCATGTTTCATGTTTCACTTTCAGTTCCAAGCAACGTACTTCTCGTGTGTCACGAGGAATATGAGCAATGTCTGTATTAAACCCTGGCGGTCTCATGCTAGCGACATCCAGTTTACTCACAGCCTCCTGCAAGAGTTGCTCCAAGCAGTAAATGTGTGGCCGGTTTCCTCTCTCGCCTTCTACAACCACGCTGTATCTGCAGAGAAGAATTACATGTGGTTCAATGCACAGCAGATGGGAGAGACGTATTTCGTTTCTTTTGGGGCCAATGCATCGTTTTTGACTGATTTTGTTGTTTTTTCTGTTATTGGCGATGATAGACATTCAATAAAGAGTTCATTACTCGTAAAAAAATTGAACTAAGAGGTTGGTATGTCAATCTTTTAGTTGCTACAATATGTATGTCATGATTTTTTTTTAAAAAGCACATGAACCCAGCAAAGAAAGTCCATTTATTTTAAATCCTTGAGGTTTTGGGGACATTCTTCGCTGCACATAACAATGTTATATGATGAAAAAGCATTTTAAGTTGGGTTAAAAAAAGTATCATATATGGGCTTTAAACTATACAAAGAGAGTACTTATCCCTTTGTTGTAAACAGCCCATATTTACATACATATCCCTAGAATATTAATCCTGCCTTAAAGGGTATTAAGCCTTTTTTTAATTCAACCACAGTGCATTTAAGCAGACATAAGTTTCACCCTTTTAGAGTTTGTCAAATGCTTTTATTGATTCGCTTTGGGTGATTAAAGCATTAAATATGCGATCCTGAAGCGCTTTGGCATGTACAGATCAAAAAGGAAATAGCAAGGCATGACATTCTATTATAGTTTGATGTCCAATCTCTAACAGTTATGCTGTAAAATTGTAACCGTAACTGATAAGCCAAAGAGGAAACCGCATCAAGTCATATCATTGAAAACAGGTCAACTTCCGAATTGACTCAACTGACGTGTCGTTCTGCTAAGATCAATCGATTGTTTGGTATAAACAGGTATAAAAATGATAACAGCATTTCCTCACTCTATTTTTTTAAATTGATAAAACGGATCTGCCATTAATGTTAAAAGCATCAAGTAGTACTACAACCTAAAAATAAACAGTATGGAGAGAAGCATATATAATGTCCAACATCTAATTATTTAGTAATACTAGCAAGTGGTTTATAATTTAATACTACTGCATATGATGTTAAAATAATATCTTTAATAATAAATGAAATTAGATTTTGGAAGGAATTGCATGGTGAATTATATGCCTTGCTTTTTTCTATTGTCTTTCATGCATTACTCTCATAGGTTTTGATGGGTTACCTTAACTATTTGGATTGGATAACTTTATTCATCCCATATTCGGGAAATTTTGTTGTCGCGGTAGCAAGAGAGTGAGGATGCAGAAATAGGAAAGGCATTTTAGACATAGATAGATGAATAAATATATAAATAAGTAACCGTGTTGCTGAAATACATTATATATATTATATATATAATATATATATATATATATATATATATATATATATATATATATATATATATATATATATATATATATATATATATATATATATATATATATATATATATATATATATATATATATATATATATATATATATATATATACATACATATATAAGCACATATATACATACACAGACATATATAAGCACATATATACATACACATCCATATATATAAGCACATATATACATACACATACATATATAAGCACATATATACATACACATACACATATATAAGCACATATATACATACACATACATATATATAAGCACATATATACATACACATACATATATAAGCACATATATACATACACATCCATATATATAAGCACATATATACATACACATACATATATAAGCACATATATACATACACATACATATATATAAGCACATATATACATACACATACATATATAAGCACATATATACATTACACATACGGATCCATAAGAGATTTTAAGCACTTCTGAGCATTTTTCAAGCATTTATGAGTATTTTTCAAGCATTTATGGGCGATAACGATATTTCAAGGCCGATTATTGGTAACACTAGGAGGCAAATTGGTTGCCATATGCTGGCAAAAATGTGTAAGAATTGTAGGAATGGGCTATTTATGGCAATAATTATGTGCATCTTAAATATTGATAGATACTGTGTTGTAATTTCATCCAACAGTAGTTGAGATCAATATGGATAAGTTGGGTATGTACTCACATATCGGGTGAGTGGACGGTGTTGACATGCCCTGCATAGAGAAGTTGATCATCCATAGGGATCAAAACACGAAGTCCATCCGCCAAAGAGTCTTTGTCCAACACACACTGCACTGGAGCTGGATGCATACAATATACAGCACTTGGAGACATGTTGTTGTTTGTGAATCGTGACAGTCTCAATGTGTAAATCCTCACCTGGTGTGGAGGACCTCTCAGGTACGCTTTTGCCACGTGGTAGGAGGAGTTCGTCTTCGCTGAAGCTGCTGTCCTGATTGGGTTCAAAGTCTTCGTCAGCCGCCATGCTCTCCATTAGCCTGCTCACTGCTCCCCTGGACTGCTGCAAATGACACACAATCTTTATTTTTAGACTAAAACCTTGTGTTTTTTGATTCAGCTTCAAAATAATCATCTTTTTTGTTGAAATTGGCTTTTTTTATATTGAATTGCTAGTTATTTACACCATCTGGCTAGATTAGTACTTGTGCAGTATGCTGGAGATTTCAGAACAATGCAATGCAATTCAGAACTGCACCACATCTTACTGAGAGATGGTTATCCAATTGTGATTACCAACTTACATTTCTTGGTTGAAATAAAGCTTTAGATATTTGTGAGGAATAACACACAACTGCTTTCTCCAACTGTAAAAACAAACCTGATATTAAATATTCACCTCGTAGAGGTGAATTATAGATTTAAATTAATTGTGCTCATAATTGTGTCAAGTCCATTTACTATAACATTCTTTTTTTCTATTATTTTGTTCCATAACTGAAGTTAGTTATGAAATCTATGCTTATATAACCATATCATTAATACCAATAGAAGTATCGGTAGCAATGCAGCACTAAAAATAGGTCATCTCCATCTGGGAGGAACTAAGAAATAATATTCAGTTTAGTAGAAAATTAAGGGAAATTCCCCTTTAAACTAATAACCGTCTTACTGAAATATAGTCAGCCTTCTACAGCTCCAGAATTACACAAAGATTCGAACAGACACATGAATGACATCATTATACATGTGGTTCATTTAAAATAAATAAAAAACCCAAGCAAGATGAGATTTCATGACTCAGACTTTGAGATACTATTATGTTCGCACACATTTGTATCAAAATAGGACACTAGTTTAGTCCTTACTGGGCTAATAAGCAATTAGTTTATGCTCCTAATGACTTCGCAGCTCATCAGTCATCCCACTGACCTCCCGGGCCTTGGTCTTGGCTTTTGATTGGCTCTTCCTCGCTGGGCTCAGGCTTCGAGTCGTAGAACCGTCCCTAATTGGGCTAGCCAGAGAGGACGGACTGACTGGCAGAGAAGAGGACTCCTTCGTCTTCCTTTTCTGTTTAACACATGTCAGAACACACATTGTTAGGATGACGACAATACCTACTGAGCTGTTGAACTCTCACACACTGTCATAAACACACAAATGTATTTGCGCAGAGGGAGGAGAAGCCTGCAGTTGTCCTTTCTTGTCAGCAACATTTATTACAGCAATTGAGTGCTGCATTGACTTAGTGCTGTGACACTTAGACTAGACACAAAAAAAGTGCCAGGAAGCAGATTTTGAAGGGATAATGGAAAAGAAAAGGAGTTTTATCCAGTTGCTGAATAACCAGTAGATGAATAATTGACATACTTTTACTGCATCTTTGCCATCTCGGTTGGGGGGAGACTGTTTGGGTCTGGAGACGGGTTTCGTGGTCGAGTTAAAGGAGGAGCTTTGGCTATTGGTTGACAAGGATGAGTGATTGACTGGTTGGTTGGCGTCGTGGAGGAAGATCCTCTCACTACGTCGACGGGTCCAGGCTTCGTCCTCACTGAAGCCACCCAAGCCGGAAGTGTTGGCCAGATCGAAGCTGAAGCGTCGTTGCGTGGCCCGTTGTTTAATCGGTAGAGGCTTGCGTTTGACAGGCTGCGTTTCGTCACGCTTGCTCGGACTGCCTTGCTCGATACGGCGGCTAGCCGGAGGCAGCAGGGGGAGTTCTGGAGCGGAGCGTTTGCCATGGAGTAAAGAGGGGAACTTCCTCAAACGCAAGTCGGAACCTGAGTCGGACCATTCGCACTCTGATGAACCTGATGATGGGAAAGAGAGTCTCATTATCTTGTAGATTGAAATAAGGCCAATATGCCCACAGATGCTTTACTGCGAGTTACGTTGCAAGTTTTCTTTTCTATGAAATATAGGCAAGTCGGAATTCTGTGGAGGATTATTCAGTGCCACTATGTGGAGAGCTACAAATGCTTATATGACAAATTCATGTCTTTACTCTTTTAAGAGAAGGAGGCAATAAAGGTAGGTACTATGCTAAAGGGTGGACTTTATAATAAAGCACATAACTTAAAATCATAGAAAATGTGGAAAAAATTACAGTGAAATAAAGAAATGTTTTTCAATTTGGCATTTGGATATTTTAGCATTTAAATGGGAAAAAATTATCATTTCAATGGGAAAAATGTATCATTTAAATGGGAAAAATGTATCATTTAAATGGGAAAAAATGTATCATTTAAATGGGAAAAATTTAATCTCATGAACACAAACAAAGTTTGTGAGTCTTAACATATTGATGTTCTATTATTATTCTGCAGTGGTGCATATATTATTAGTACTACAGTAATAAGAATCTTATCTAAAAGTTGTTACATTTTATCAATTTAACAAAGATAACTAACTTGTTTTGAGCCAGAAATACATAAATAAATAGTAAAATTTGGCTTTTAAGTTTATTTTAATACAACATTTTTCAAGATTTACTTTTTTTTAGTAGTACTATATATTTTTCCCACAAAACAGGAGCAGTTAATAAAGACAGGGTGCAACAATTATCTTATAATTTATAAGGTAGTCATATGTGGAAAAGCCACACATCTGTGTTGAATTATCTGCAATCAATAATCATGAATTATAAATATTTCAACAAATGCATTATTAAATATTGAAACATTGTATTCACCACAATGTGACAATTGCAAAAGGATGTAGCATTTTTAACAATACTGCCAAACCACAGTGCTGAAAAAAAATGGCAGACAAACCTGCTCAACCAGAAAAAAAAGGCCAATCAAAAGTAAGCATCACATGTGTTGGCCTCTTTTTGGAGAAAGTAAAGTCAGAAAAACAATATTTATGGAGCCAATATGCAACACTGCTTTTAACGGTTGTGTTTTTACCCAAAGTGCTTGGCCGGCTGTGATGTTTCCCATCCGGAAGAAGGCTCAAAGGGACGGAGCTGACGGGGAGAGCGCTGGCTGCGAACCTGGCCAACAGACCCAAGCCGCTCTCCTCGCAGCAGCCGTCTTCCGAATCGGAATCTTCGTTGTAGTCGTCTTCGCAGTCATCTTCCGAAGATTCTGTTCCAGAAAAGACATGTGGGCTCAGAGGTGGTGCAATGGTTTGTTTTTCTATCAGTGCTCCCAAAAGCTTGACAAAAACATCTTTTACTGCCATTAACAACCATAGTACATTATGTGGGTCTCTTGTTCTTTAACTGTGAATTGAAATATGTTTAACACTAATAAATGTCCATTACATTGTCCATTACAAAGTGGCAGCCTTCCCACTTCAAATGGTCTTCAATCACAGCCAATGCTTTAAAAACGATGACAACAACGAGGCACTAATTGTGCTGTTCAATATGACAAAATATCAATTATTATGAATACCAAGTAATTCATTCATTCATTTTCTTAACTTCTTATCCACACAAGGGTCACTGGGGTGCTGGAGCCTATCACGGCTAACTACGAGCACCAGGCGGTGGACACCCTGAATCGGTGGCCAGCCAATCGCAGGGCACAAGGAGACAGATAACCATTCACGCTCACACTTAGACCTAGGGGCAATTTAGAGTGTTCAACCAGCCTACTCTGCATGGTTTCTGAATGTGGGAGGAAACAGAAATACCCAGAGAAAATCCACGCAAGCTTGGGGAGAACATGCAAACAGCACACAGTCAGGTCCGACCTGGGAATGAACCAACAACCCCAAAACTGTGAGGATTTTGTGTTGTCTGTGTCGATTATGTGTTATTTTTGATCATATTGCATGCATTTTTCTCATATGGTTGTCAGGATGATCCAATTGGCTAGACTAGTCTCAACTAGAGATAGGGACATCTTGAGGCCATAAATAATGTAATATAGCAAGTCAGTGGAAATTGGGCTGGAAATTCATTGTGAGAACAAGTGATGACAATAGACATGTCATTAAAAAAATGTCATTAAGTTTTAAATTTACTGAAAAAGCTGATTTTTGTGCTCTGTTTGGAAACAGCAAAGCAACCCAGACTCAATTAACTCAAACACATTCACTCAATGTCAACGGATAAAAACCATACCATAAGAGAACAACACAATCCACAAGCCTGTATGCTGTATAATAAAAAATTCTGCAGCAAAACCTCTACCTAACAGCATGCATGCACATTTTAAGGCATACGATTACTATACATCCACACCCTCAAAGCCCATATGATCTCTGACTTATCCATTCTGATCTCTAACTTATCCATTATTATGGGGGAGGGTGGGTTTAAGAGAATATAAAAACAGCAGAAATCCACTTTCTACTCCAACAAGACTTTGCAGCAAACAGACAATACCCATGCAAGTACATCCCCAAACATTCACTGAGGCATTGCTGGTTAGCGGCATGTGGCTGGTAGTAAGCAGTTAGGTCTAACAAGATGAGCAGGAGGATCGTCTCCTTGCGGGGTTAGAGTGTTAACACTGAGGTGGATGCACAGTACAGTACTAATGCTATCAGATATTAACAATTCAATCAAAACTAGTACAAGAACCGTATCAAATTTGTTGCCTTTACAAAGATGATTGTGTTTAATTGTATATTGTATTGCTGTATAGTACTGTTGTTACAATACTAAAACTTTTAACTCTCTAACAGTGTACCGATTTACATTAATAAATAAAAAATAAATTATATAATAATAATATATATTTAACAAAAATACTTAGTCATTTCTAGTACTATATAGATTTTTATTTTAAAAACTTAAAACATATTTTGATTAAATCCTTGCCATTGTCGATGATAGATGTCCAATACGCTGGGTCTTAAAAATTAAATTAAAATAATTTAAATGATTTTGTAACAAGTAGACGTCTAATCTAAATAATAATTTTACAAACAAATTTCTGGTGAGCAGTAGTAATATAAAAATAAATAAATAACTTCGAAATTAAATATTATAATCTAATAAAACATTTCAGTGTCAATACTCATAACTTTACTGCATATATATTACTGCACAATACGAGCTATTTAAGATTTTAAACATTTTTTAAAATATTATTCTATGTTACAGCACAATTCTACACTGCTGCAAATATTAAATCTTAATCAATAGCACAAAAAGAAAGTGAAATTATCATGCTTGTAAAGGCATTACAATTTGAAAGGGTCCTTGTGAACATTACCATTACATTTTTAAGAGGTCATCATTTTATGTATGGCTGGTTGTACTTTGTTTTTATCATTTCAAATGGCCAGTTTCAAAAAGTGCATATTTGACCACTTGAGGTCAACAAAATTGTCCGTGTAATGCTGTGAAACCCTGAACGCCAATTTTCAAATGAATTTTCCAGCTTCAGTAAATCTGGAAAGCAGATGTGGAACATTAATGGTACTGTGAATCCACTGTGTGTTAACAACCGCAAGCAGACAACAGAGAGGACAAGGCAGGCACTGAGAGGACAGCCCTGTGAGACCCCTTTAGGTTCGGTTTCGTACGAAGTTTGAGTAGCCACGGTAACAACCTTCATCATGCCAGCCATAGACCAAAACAGGTTAAAAAAAGTTGTAACAATGGCTCTCAAAAAACAGTTCAATTTGTCAGTGAAACAATTAAAAACCAAGTGAAAGTTGATATTCTGTGAATGGATTTGAATTTTAGCTTTATGGTAAGCCACTTGAGAATCATTCAATAGGCCAGATATGCAGTTTAATGTCCATATAACAGCTCTTTGCCATCACTAATAAGACTTTTCAGTAGAATACCAGAAAAAGTCTTACTAGTACACATCTATTACTAAGTCTCACTTGTAGATTTGCTACTATCGTAATACATAGTGAGGACAAAGCTCACTAGTACAGACTTTAAACTGCATGTTAACAATTGGAAATAAAGGCTCAAGTGGCTTTCCAGACAGAATTGTCCTTGTTAGCGATGGATAGAATAGAGGGGCATATCCTACTTACAGAGCAGGTGACAGGGGTGTGGCCTCAGGCAGGGCGGGGCAGGGCGGGGCAGCACGCTGGCGAGAGTGCAGCCTAGCCTTAAGCGCAGCCACGCCTTAGCAGAGTCTAGTCTACGCTTTAGCTAGAGCATAGACTAGCCATGGCGAGGAAGCATTCAGGCTTAAGGCTGAGCAAGTCCTTGCCAAACTTCTGTAATGTCGTAGTAGCGGAGGCAGCAGCAGCAGCACAAGCACGTCGAACAGGCAGAGAGACACTCAAAGCATAACGGAAAAGACAATTTGAGGAAGGGGCAGGGGCAGGTGGATGACAGAGCAAAAGACGTTGACAGCAAAAAGTAAATGCGGAAAAGTGTTATTGGAAGTTTTAGTAGACAGACGAGGAGCTCTTTTGTCCAAATATCCCAAAAGTCTATTTGTTGGCAACATCAGGATCAATAGAATTGATTCAAAAAAAAGGCTATGAAGCTCCCACAATGGACAAAAGATAATGAATAAATATCTCTTTGCAAAATAGAACGTAGTAGTCGTTCCAACCTTGGGCCAAACTGCGGGATATTGGACAAATAAAAGGCTCTTGGGAAGACATGTGGAGGTGCAGTTGGACAGAATGGACAAAAAGACAGACAAGACAGATGAAGCCGACACAAGGACCACAGCGTTTGGGCTTTCCATACTAATCAGGTCCAAACCTTTAATAAAGCTTTCATTAGGTACCAAACTGAGATACAACTTTATGAAAACAAATCTCACAAATTCACACAAATTTTTCAATTCAATGTACAAACTCTACAAAAATGCTTTGCAATCCAGGCAATAAAAACACCATCGAAATATGTAAACTTTTTTGTTGTTGTTTAAAAAAAAAAAAAAGGCAACTTTGCAGAGAAACCAGCAGCGAGAGCGAGGTAGCGATGGTTAAGCTAAAGCACAATCTGTGTGTGGGGAGTGTGGGGGGGAAGCTGCCTTCACACAGGGCAAACAGACAAGCTGTGACAAGACTCAAAAGACAAGGTATTGTCTGACTTAACATTTCTAAGACGGGGTCAGTAACCTTGATCGAAGGAGTCGTCAGAGGAACTCAGGCCTGCTTCCTCCAACAGCAAGGATAAGTGCTTGTGTTTCTTATGTTTTTTCTTTTTCTTCTTCTTCTGGGACTTAGAACTGGACAGCACGCCAGTCGGCGACAAGGCAGCGTGTCTTTTGCGAGTCAGGTTGCCAAGGGGCCGGGTCCCCGTGAGAGAGGAGGGCCAGCCCCCTCTTGCAGAATTGTGACCCTCGGAATCAGAGTCTGTTATAAGGACAAAGTGGTTAATAGTGTGGAAAGCCAACACTTACCCCAAAAAATGTCCTGCTATACATAAGAAAAATGAACTGAACTTGTCAGACATAGACATTAAATGTATTCAAATGTGAGATAACACTTTTTTTTTAAACTGCCATATTACATATGCTCTGGATGGCAGTCAATATTTATTGTTATGGCGCCATTGGCAATTTTAGACGTTCAATATATTCAACTGGGAGGGTTGTCAGTGACTTAACTAATTGGCGAGGTGGACTTATGGAGTCAAATAAGTGCCAGAGAAAAATATTTGTAATTATTATTACAAATATTAAAAACTAACAATTACAGCAATAGTGTTTATTTATTACTCTATCATTCGTGCTCTTACTAACGTTTTATTTTTTGCCCATTTTTTATACTCAAGATTTATCTTTTATAGGTAAATTATGTTTTTCCATTATTGTTAAATTCTTTCTGTTTTTGTATAAATCAAATGAGTAATGCTACCTTCAATGGATTTCTTGGAATATACAAGTTTTTGCTAAGATTATTGCATTTTTCCCTATTTTTTTTGTGCTTTGTGCCTATCACTGTCAATGATATTGCATGAATTAAGTCTATTACAAACCAAGGCCAAACTTTGCATATTTTTTTAAATGATAACGAAGTGCTGCATTCGGGTTAAGATTGTTTCCCAAGCTGGTACTCACTGTTAGAGCAGCTGCTGAGCTCTGACCTCATTGGGGAGCAAAAAGCACTCTTCTTCTGACCTTTCACCTTCCGCATAGCCTCTGAAGCCTTCGCAGAGACCTTGTATTTGCCTTTGGACGACAAGTGGAGAGTTCGCTCTTTCGTTTGGCTGTCCATGGACTTGCCCCTCGGTCGCTCTCCTTTCGATCCGGATGGACGTTTACGAGACGCACCCATGGAGTCGAGCCGCGAGAGTGAAAGCGCTCTATCGAGGTCCGAGGCGAGCTGCTCCTGCTCGCACACGTGACCACGTTTCAACTTCAGCCCCTGAGAACAGCAAAGGAACATCATTAATCTGAGCGGAACATGCACAGAAAAGTTGGAAATATTGAGAAGAAAAAATAATACATGTGTGTGTATAAATATATATATATATATATATTATGTATTTTTTATGTATGTTACCTCTGAAACGTGACTGCTAGATGAGTCCTGGTCTTTCCAGCCTTTGTATAGATTCTTTTTTTTAATTATCTTCATGCCATAACTTCCGAACTCTGTCTCCTCGCCTTCTCTGGAAAGCCAAAACTTTTTTCTGTGTCCTTCGCCTGTTTCAGAGTCCCCAGAGTATTGCACTGTCCTTCCCACCCTGAGACAAGGGAATATTTGTACATTGAGACACAGTTAAAACTGCAAAATGGGTCAAATCTGTCACATTGTGATTTATAGATTTAAAAGCAAGTGGGGCACACTCACTTTGCAGGCCTGCTGTCCAATTTGGGAGGTGTTGCCAAGTGTTTTCTCTTCCTGGGTCGACCTCGGCCCCGCCTACTCAGACTCCGCCTGTCGTCCTCCTGAAGCCGCTCACTGACATAATAATAAAGGTTAAAAGATTGTGTGTTGGGGCGGCCCGGCAGCTGAGTCTTTAGCGCAATGGGGGAGGTGGCTTCAAATCCAGGTCAGTCCACATTTGTGGAGTTTGCATGTTCTCGCCGGGCATGAGTGGGTTTTCTCCAGGTACTCCGGTTTCGTCCCACATTTGAAAGACATGCATGGTAGGCAGATTGGACACTCTAAATTGCCCCTAGGTTTGAGTGTGAGCATGGATGTGCTTTTTGTCTCCTTGTGTCCTGCAATTGGCTGGCCAGGATGTCTCCCACATCTGGCCCAAAGTCAGCTGGGATTGGCTCCAGCACCCCTCGCAACCATAGTGAGGATAAAGGGGAAAATGAGATGAGATGAGTTTGAGTTTGTGTGTACTAAAAATGCGTACACGTCAGCGTGTGTACTATAGTGTTGTCAAAAGTATGGAAAATCATTTGAAGTATCAATAATGAAATCCAGAAAAAGTACTTGATTGCAAAAGTACTGATACCACAGGTCACAAAAACATTTATTGTCATGGGGTAAATTTGATCTTGCAGTATTATTGAACCCAATGGAGGATATTTTTGCATTAATATTGGTTACTCATTGGCTGTCATTGACAGAGCTTGACTCCAATAATGACTAATTCAATTCAGTTTTTAATTTTTAGTTGGCAATAGCACCAAAAGATTTCATTTAAAAAAAGAATTTCCTATTTTCGATTGAGTATCTTTTTTTTGGTATCAGTAGTTTTTCTTCTTTTTTCTAGGGATGTCTCCAATTTAATTATTCATTTTCAGAGAATCGGAAAGGGTAAAAAAAAATAGGTTTTAATATATACAATACATTTTCTTGGAATCGGATTGGGAGTTGGTATCAGCAGATTCTCAGGTGACTCTGACTCATATTTAAAAATATGTGATCGTGACATCCCAAGAGACAACAGTAGTGTAGTGTGAACTCACTGCTTGTCTCTACGTCTCTGCAGCTTGCTCATCTCTCGCTGCTTTTCCTTGTATGTTTTCTGTAGCTCAGCCAAGCGAATGCGGTATTCCACTTCCACCGCATCCAACATGTCCATGGATATTTTGCTAAAGAGCTGTAAGGGAAGAGGCCAAATGAAAGTTGAGGTCTTTTTGCCACCTTTTTCTATGTGGACAGCCATATTTCTATTTTCCTACCGGCTCCTCTTTTCTCTGTCTCCAGCTGTACTTCCTCTTGGGATCGAGAGTTCGGGGAAGATCAATGTGGGACTGTTCTTCTATGGCCTCCAGAAGAATTTGTCTGCTTGCTTCAAGGAGATAGTCCAAACCTTCTTTTGCAAAATCTAAATGGGATGAAGACAAAAAATAAAACAGGCTAATTGTAGATGAACTCATTGGACGTCATTGACAACGATATATATATATACAATCTTTTTAATAATAATATTAATAAACTTTTTTCTAGACTGGTCGCCAGTCAGCTGTAGGGCACACAGAGAAACAGACGACCATTCGCACTCACAATCATAACGCAACCAGCGGGAATCGAGCCATCGCCTATCCGCAACAAAGTCAGTCGAGTGAACCCCTACAGGTGGCATTATTAATAACAAAATATTAAAAGATACAACAAAAATTGGAAAATTCAATACTAAAAATATTAAACCCTGTAAAAGATTATAAAGCATGAAAGATTCATCCAAAAATTTCAGAAACCGAATATGAATTTTACTCTCCTTACCTTGCTCTGTGCTGATGTTCTCCATCTCCTGCTTGACCATTTGGCTGAGCAAGGCCATGCCCTCCAGTGCCACAATCTCCAACGGACCAGCATTACTGCAGTCTGCAGCAATTTCAATCGGATGAATGAGTGTTGATACGGTCTGACTGAGAGGATACGGCTGAGACATCTCGCTGGCTTTGAGCAGAGCAAGCATCCCCGACATTGGGTCTTCAAGACCAACAATCAGAGGGAGCGGCGACTCGGGCGTGTGGGCGATATTGGACGTGTCTTCCATCTGACTTGGAGTGGGGTGCTTCGATGTAGCTGGTTGTTGGGATTCAATTTCAGCACTTTGCTTAGTGAATTCCGGGCTATCCAGATCTTCTATGTGGTCCGATGGGTATCGCATTCGCTCAAATTCCTTGTAAACAATGGTTGTAGGCACAACTCCATTGTGTGGAGAAGAATAAGCTTCTTGACACTGGTATGATTGCAACTCTGTTTTGATTTGTCCATCCTTGCCTTCGAGCCTGACATCCTCAACACTCAAATTCTGCTGTGGTGAAGGAATAGTAACCTGCGGGGTAATCGACTCATGATTCAATGACACCCCTTCATCTTGTCTATTCTGCCTAGCTCCGACAGGACTGCAGCTACGCACTAGAGGAATAAGTGGTTCTGGCATCAAATCTGATTGATGTTTTTCAATGACTGGTTCCTGTATCGGGAAGGACTTATTTTCTGTTGTCAGTTTTTGTGGTTTGATGTCAGCATCTAGTAGCCTTGAATGGAGATGGGCTGAGGGCAAGGTCTTTGGACTCAAGTCCAAAGTGTGGGAGTGCCGTCGTGGAAGCGCTTCTGTGTTGTGATAAGATGGAACGGTCTGACCAAAAGGAGTCGTTATTGACTGGTAAGGGTAACTGGGTGACAGCTCTGTAATCACAAAGACAAAAATATATATACATGTGTTTTTATTTAAGATAAAAGGTGCACCCACTTGACCTCCATTACTCATTTTGCTGTTAATCCAGGGACATACGTAATAGTGCTGGTTACACTATCGATATTCCACAGTAATAATACAATAAACCAACTTTATTTTTTTTAAATGACATCAAATGGACCTGCAACTAATGTTTAAAGCAGTATAAACAGCAGTGCATATATATAAATATAAAGATATTTAATCATCTACCAATACCAGTGACTATTAGGCTTGAGTTTTAAGTTTGCTGTATGTTAAGTTAAGATATCATTAATAATGAATTAAATAATAAAGTTGACGGTTTGCTCTATGTGTATTATATAGGTTGGTATTTTCAATTGTTTTGCATGCATTATTCTTGTTTAGGCCCCAATTGGGTAACTTTATGAGTGAATTTAGGGACAACTTGAGGCCAATTAGTAGTACATAATTGGCATATGTAATCAATGTGTTAATTCAGAGCTTCTACATTTAGATATGCTTTATTTTCTCGCCTTTATACATTGCCTAGTTATCAGACTGGTATTCGATATTGGCGAATGAAAGGGTGTTTACAGCAAGTCCAAAATATATTTAGTGTTAGACAGAGTATTTGTTATATATTTTTGAAAGAAAATGTCTTAGATTTATTAAAATTGGAACTTTCTGTGATTGAAATCTCATCAATTTTCACTGGGAGGAACAAATGGACATGCTGTCCCTTGCAGTCAAATGGATTGGATGTCTATCACCAAAAATGGCTAATGAGATAGAGACAAGACATAACTAAACTGTGATTGAATGACTCACCTGTGTAGATGGTTTGGAAATCAGTTTTTCGTCCATCTCGACGACCTCTCCTATCAGGCTGTGCATCGTCGCCAGACTCGTGTTTTGGCAGCCGTGGTGAGGATGGAGGTGGCGAGGCTGAACATGGGGAGGGAGTGCGTGGCAAGGGTGTTGGAGGGTGAGACAACACTCTCTGTTTCCTTTCCTCTGACTTCAGGTGAGTGACCGGTGAGGATAGCAATGGTAGCGGCGTAATCGAAGACGTCGAGGGTGTCGGCGAACGAGACATTAGGGGAGGCTTGCGGGATTGGAGGATGGGTGAGGGAGATTGGGAAGATGCTAAAGATTGTCGAGCTTTGGGTTCAGCATTCGGCTTTTCTGGTTTGTCGTCATGGTTTGGCTGATGCTCACTGGCCTTTAAATGCTCCTGAAGAATCAGGAAAGAAAATATTAATAACATTTTGTTTTCATTTATTTTTACTAAAACTACTTTGTTTACCCCTGAGATAGATTTAGTAAGATTTTTAAATCAGCTGCCACTGGTAAATGTTTAAAGTGACAAATTGAAGCGATAAATTGTGTAAAAATGTTCATATTATTTTCATTGAAATGTTTGTGACATAGAAGTGTGTTGTTTTCACCACATAAATTTTGTAAAATGACATTTGTGACATAATTTGAAGTGTGGGGAGACAAAACTACTATTGCAGCGATGCCATTTTTATCTACCAAAACCACATTTCCTTAAAAAAAATCTACAAATGCACATGTATGTTTTTTCTTATTAATACTCATACATATTCTAATGTAAATTAATATATTTCATGGCCTAAAAGTGATGGTAGCAGAAATCAAATTCATTTCAAGTAGAAGGATTGGCAGCAAATGAACAAACGTTTGCTGCATGCCCTCCCACTTTAAATGAATTGGACGTCTACAAGTGAAAAAGACTTCATTAAGAGCATACAATTGACAGACCCATATAAGCTATTGCAATTCACTTTTGGTATAATAAAAAACATTGCCAATACTGAATACATCTATTTGCATATAGATGGTAACCTTCAATCAATCGGGCCCCTCTGTGTTTTAGAAGAACAAGTAGCACTTACAACAAACTGTGCATTTCTCTGCAGCTCCAAAACCTGGGCCGTATGTTGCTGGATCATGAGCAGCTCCTGTTGTCTGAGCATCTGCTGCTGGGAGAGGAGTTGGAGCTGAGCTGCATGCTGAAGAGAAGTGCCTGTACCGTATACCCCGGGCCACATAGGGGTCCCACGCTCCAATACATCTCCACCTGGACACAATGAAAGGGAAATAAGAGGAACATTTGAGGTAGGTTTAACCAAACAACTGTTTTTGTTGGAAAAAAATGTAAAATCTCTGTGTTTTGTACGATGTAACGGAACCAGTCCGCTAAGTGTTTCAAAAACAAGATCAAGTAGGGTATGGGAGTATCCAGTGTGATGAAACCATTAAATCTTTTATGAGATAAAAAAAAACTGCGTATTTGTATTTGCCTGTGTAGTTCAACATTCAAGTTATATAAATTGTGCTTCTTATTGATTTTTTTGTTCGGTGTTTCAATTGCTTTCTACTAGCTTGATGATTTATTCATTTTTTTATGTAAAGCACTTTGGATTATATTGTGTTGAATTGTGATACACAAAAAAATTTGTCTTGTCTAATAACGAGATCATATGTGATGCCATTGAATTGAGGGAATGAAAGAAGATTATTATACCATAGTGTGGCAGGTGTTCTGTTGGGATCACTATAAGTTTTCCAGTCTGTGAGTCTCTGACAAACTGGTAGGGGGGTGGTATGGAGCCTGGTAGTGATGGTGGATAGCCTGGGGGAAGCGTCTGGTGAAGGGAGGAAGAGCTCAAACCTGTGAGAAGGAAGAGGTAATGAGAGGGAATTAAAGAGCACAGATTGGGTAAGGGTTACACAAGGAGAATATTTTGATAACTAATTTGAAAACTTACATTTGTACAACTATTTTTTTGCATTTTGCTTGTATACTAAGTTTGAGGGCATAAAGAGTTACAGTGGTACCTCGTTCTCAACCACAACCTGTTCTCAATGCATTTTTTCCCTTTACAATTAATGGAAAAAGAAAAAGTGCATTCCAAACCTAAAAAAATGGCTTTTTTAAACACTTTAAAATGCCTTCCTTATAATAAACTGCATAGTAGAAATACATGTATAGACCCTCAAGTGTCTAGACTGGAAAGGGCCTTAGAGAGCTCTGTATCCCTGCATGTCTTTGTGTTTACAGTCAAAATGGGCCTGAAGCACTGTGTGAGTGTTAGAATGGTTATTTTTGGACTGGGAATGAGACATATATCTGGAACGTCCTGCAAAGTTCAGGAATGTCTGCGCCACTTGACCCCGGGAGGCTGCTGCTGCCATTTGACAGAATGCCAACACTTCCCTCTGTTACTACACCAATCAAAGACCGCTACACAACCACGTGTAACATTTCGCAAGCACGCCGTATGCTCGTGTTAAACGGAATCAAACTGTCTTTAGCACTAGGTTGAATAACTCAAATGTCAAAGAGGACGACAGCTGAAAAGGAAAATGGTGGCCCATACAACACACAAACTATTTTGAAAGGTTCACTGTTGCAGTGGGACTTAATGTACACACAAAATATATGATAAATTATGATAAACTTTACAATTCAACAGTGAAAAACCCCTTTTAGAAAGGCTGGCTTATGTCTGGCTTAATGGGGAAAACATGGTATGTAAGAATTTAGATACATTAAGATGCTAGAAGAAGTGCTGTTCACATACTATATGGTGAACTGGAGAGCCAGACTGGGGGGGCTCCAGGACGAGGCAGCCAGGGGTTAGAGGTCAGTGTTGAAGGGTCATGATGCCAACGCCCTGCCCCTCCCGTCACCATAAGGTTGGGGGTCATGAGACTGGTTGTCATCAAATTGGGTGTCAAACTGCTCGAAAGCAGTGGCGGGTGCAACTGGGTGAAATCAGGTAATTCTTTATGGTCTCTGTGAGGAATCAAAAAGCAAACTTCATTAAAAAAACGAACAAGGGTTTTACTGTAACAAAGACAATCTAGTAAAACTCATGTCTAAACATCGCTTGAATAATTCTTAGAACAGGCTAGACGAGATGTAAAAACAGGTTAGATGTCCTCCTCACCTGAGCATTTTGTCATTACGTTCCAAGCGGCTTGCGAGGAGTCGATCTTCATGATGACGTGCACGCTGTTCACCTCGTTCTTCATCTATGTTGACAACAGAGAAATCAAGTGCTGCAGACCACTGAATACCAAGCTTCATTACAGAACACGACAACAAGGCAGTGGGGGCGAGAGGTTAATTCACTGCAGGTCAGTTGGCTGACCTCACTCTGGCCAACCATCAAACAGAATCGTCGCAATGTTGACCTGACAGGATGTTGTGTTTGATGTCTTGCAGCTTCCTGCTGCTCTGCTCAAATGAACCATTTGTCATAGATTCTGCAGAGCAGTCGGGCCTCCATTCAAATTGAATACCGTTAGAAGTCTTACTATGGAATTTACAAAATATACTTTACAAAGTACTCATCATGGTGCTTGCGACACCCAATTAATCCCCAGTCAATTTAAAACAATTTTGGAGCTCTGACTTTAAGTTCATTGAACACTTTTGGGATGAACCAGGACATTGAATGCAAGCCAAGGCCTCTTGTATTTCCCAAATGTTCTTTGGGATGGATGGACAGTAATTGCAAGAGTATTGCCAGAAAAGTTTTTCAGGGATTTTTTTTCTTCAATTTAATCATTTTTTCTGTTGATTAGATAAGGGTTATCAAAAGGTATTAAATATCCAGGGTGAATAAAGTTTAATCTAATTTAATCTATACTGAAATGCCACATCCGGATATTAGATTTGATTGCAAAAGTATCGGTATTACTTTCTGTTTTTACCATCTCTGGTCACCAGGAATTTGTTTGAAAATGATAGTATCGTGACAGGAGTAATTCATATCTGTTAATTACTTTTAATGTATACCGCAATCCAAATAAATCTCTTCAAAAGCATTCTTCCAATTTTGTGTTTTTAGGTGGTCAAACAAAGACTGAAACATCCAACTAGATAATCTAGTTCAAACATTTTGCAGCAACTTTAGAAAACACTTCTAAATATGTCTTCCATAAAGCAACAACATGAGCATCTAATATGAGGACTACTTCATTTTCTTTCTGGTATATTAACCTTCATGGCTAATTACCCAAACGTCACAGTACATTAGTGGCTGTCTGTATGCACAGTGAACTTTAAACCTACGTTGCTAAAAATACAATAATTCAGCAAGCTTTGCTCTCACTCTATCAAGGAAGGAATAAACATAAAGATCCTTTTGCACTCTAGCTCTCCACCCAACTAAGATGACTCAAAGTCCCCATGGTACAAAATGGAGAAAAGGGTTTTATACAACTGTGCTGAACCATTCAAAGAGTGTGTAAGTGTTTGTGTGTGTGTACGTGTGCATGTGTGTAGGGACAAGAGACTTTAACCAACCCTGACATTCTCCGCAGGAAAGATTTCAAGACTGTTACCAAGGTTACAGGGAGACTGCCCCACATGCTATCCTCTTCTGTGCATCACAAAGCCAGTGATTAGCCACCACCTTTTCTCCCTTGCTCACCTCCCTAATACTCAATTCTTTTCACCCCTGAGAATTCTCTCATCTCATCCATCAGCCGGTCTCATCTCAACAGTGCTGCTTATCTCCATCTGTTTGTATTTTTCCACAGCGAATCCTCAGCTGTTTGTACAGAGTTTCTTTTAAAAGGAAGGACTATTTGAAAAATCTGTGTAACCTAAAAAGTCATAGACTACTAAAGCCTCCGCCGGGGATGGACGTGCATGCACAAGTACATGCTAATAAACACTCCATGAGTCATCTATTGTACCTCACAAAAACTCACAATAGTCTTTCACACATTAACAAAGTCCATCACTCTTGAGGAGCATCATTGCTTAGCAACAACCCAATAGTCGTCTTGTCATTCAAGGCTTGTTTGTAGCTTTTAGCTGCACTCTGTAATACTATGTTAAATGCAGAGTGGGTGGAGGCTATGCTGGGAACTGTAAGCAGCCCACAACTTGCAGAAAAGAGTGGGGAAAGAGAGAGATAGAGAAAAGGCCCTGAGGTGGGACAAGGAGGGAGTTCTCTGCCAAATAACTCAGAAGTGGAGACATTGAAGGAAATGAAAAGAGAGTAGAGGATGAAAAAAAGCACTTGGAGCAGTGACAGACTGAAAAGAGACATTTAGATAGAGACAAAAAGAAGACTATAGACAGAAGTAGAGGGCCAACTGACTCGTTAAAAAGAGGCTCACCAAAAAAAATGCATCACATGACGCAATTAGTCATTTGGGGGGGAAAAAAGTCCAATCATATCATGGCCACAAATGCCTTCAAGTCAAACAGAGCTGAGAAAATATGACTTTCAGGCAAAGAAAAATGAATCATTAATAATTCATAGTAAGTAAAATGAGGGATTATTTGCTCTTGATTCATTAAACGAAGCAGATCTAAATTCCATCCAGTATAACTAGGGCTGGTGTAGAGAAGCATGTGATTTGAAATGAGGAGAAAATAAGTTTATTATGGAATATCACAATCTACCCGCCTGTACCCAACCAGACAGTGTAAAATACACATTGGGTGTGATTTAAAGTGGCTAATTTCTAAAATACACGTGTGAAAAACAAATGTTCTGCAAATTAATTTGTCATGGTAATGTGGGCGAGCCAGCAGGCAAGAACCAACGTGTGGACCCAAACAGGGAGAAAACAGGAATGATGTCAGTAACTCAAAATGTTTTACTCTTGAAAACATCCCAAACAACTCGGGAGTCGGGGAAAAAAGAAACTATCATAAGGCAACTTACTAGCGATGGTTAGTGCGATGCCAATGCAAGCACCGAGTTAACTGGACAAAGTCTCAGTGCACGGACAGTGCGGGACATAGGTAGAATATTTTCAGATATATGAATAACAATAGGGTGTACATAGTATTAGAGGTCATGGAGCCTGTCAGTAAACAATGCTGTACTGGTTCAAAGCTTATTGTGATGCCATCTTGTGCTAATACCTTGGTGATTGACTGGTAAATTTCCATTGATGAATTGGGTCCCCTAGCCCTATTGATACCTGATGGACACCTGTGTGTATTGGTTTCCATAACTATTCTATTATGTATTTGGCTTGTCAGTACCCAGAGACAACATTGTCATAAATTGATAAGATACAGATAAAGTTCATTGTATTGACTAAAATATAGCCATCTGTCTATCATTTGTCCATGGCATTTTCAAACTACATTTATGTATGCATACTTTCCCTGGCCCTGAATACCCCATAAGACAAAAACTCAAGACAAAACTCAAACCCCAACAGATTTCAAACCCATTGCATGAAAAAAAAGCTATCATTACCTTTAATAGTTGTTGTCAGAAGAGATCTCTGGGGTTCTGAAGATCCAGGGGCTTGTTTACTGCTTGTGCTTTCTCTTTGTCGGGCCACGGCTACAGCAATCCCTACTGGCGGGTGGCGCACTTCCCCCTCAATCTCTCGACCAAAGGAGCGAGCGCTATCTGGCCTATCCTGTTCTCTTTTCAGCTGCGGCGGCACCCTTAACGACCCAGAAGCACTTGAGCCAATGACTGACCTCTCCCTATCTCTTTCCCGCTCTCGGTCTCGATCGGCTACCATTCCGATACTAGCCAAACCCCCGAAGGGACCTCGACTCTCTGCTGAGAGCCCGGAGGAGGACGGCCCTTCAGGAGCAAAAATTTTAATGAGATTCTGCATGGCTGAGACCTCCGAGGGGCCGACACTTCTCTCAACCCCAACGGACACTCCTGGTCGGTAGAGGGCTGAAGGGTCCAAGTATATTCTCTGACTCCCTTCCTCACCTGTACGGCTCTGTCCACGTTCCGTTTGTGGGGAATGTCTGTGTGAGCTTGAGTTAGTGGTTGGCCGGTTGGTTGTGTGAGGGGAATGTGACATTTGTGTGTGTGATTGCTGACTGTGTGGAGAAGAGAGGGCTCGTCCGTGTTGGGCAGCGAGAGCTGCCATGTGATTGGTAGCATAGTTCGTCAAAGGACTGATGGAATTCCAATTTTTGTCTGTGCCAGTCCGCTCTAAGCCAAGGCGACTTGAGTATTTGGACATGTCCCGAGCTTCTGGGCTAAACCTTGATTGACTAAATGAGTGAGAAGAGTCCTGGCCTCGTTTTCCATTGGAACAAATTACGGAACCTTCCTCTCGATGATTACCCGAGTCAGCAGGCTGGGAAATTTGAGGATGCTCGATCAGATTCCTGTCTGGAAACCTGTAACTTTCCCGTTCCAGCTCTTTTTCATGATCGCGTTCCTTATCTCGATCTCTGTATTTGTCACCATGCTTGTCTCTTGCCTGCGACGCGATCTGGATGGGACCGATCCGCTCGTCATAAACCTCCACAGAAGGTACATATGTTGGCGCGCTGACTCTTTGCTCCCTTGAAGACTCTCTAGGTACATGAGGGAGGGAAACTGCAGCGATAGAAGATTGCAGAAAAGGTGGAAGGGCGTAAGAGAACTGGAGTGTCGAGTCATTCCTCCTTTGCCGTTCTGAGGGAGAGGCTGTCAGCGAGTTCGAGTTATTCGAGTGACGGTTAGAGTGATTATGGGCTCTTGAGCCGCCCTCCCCCTCACGGCTTCCCCGGTCCATTTCGTGTCCATGAAGCCGGGGGATTCCTCCACCGCCGCTCGGGGACATTGAGGGGAGCGCAGGTGATGGCCTTGACCTGGGCTCTGCGTTGGAGGGTTGAGAGTTTGATTTGTGTTGATGGTGGTGAGGATGTAAAGACCAACCGTCTCTCTCTGGGTCCCTTTCCCTCTCTTTCTCTCGTTCTTTATCCCCAAGGCGCCCTCGGCGGTCTTCCTCGCTCCTTCCATCCAGCGTGAGGTCCACAACATGGTGTGTTCGCAGCTCTTCTCTTGAACGCTCTCGGTCTCTTTCACGTTCACCCCGACAGGACCGTTCTCTGCTTCCGTCTCGTGATGCCTTTTGGGGCGGTGTCAAGCTAGGCAGTGTGCTTTGAGATGTAGATGGGGGGTGGAGGGGTGACTGGCTGATAGGTGCTGGCAGGAAAAAGCTCTCTATGGAAAAAAAGACATACGCCTCAATCCAAAAATCAAGACATTTGGATGTCAGGGCACATTTTATGCTAAAATGAATAAGTCCAAGGCACTAAAAATGAGTCAGGGTGAAAAGGACATCATTATGAGTGACTGACCTTTATGTGATTCATATAGATGATTGTGGGAAATTGAGGGTGGGTCCAAGTGCCCCAAAGATAGGTAGGGGCTTGAGTATAGGCTGCCGGGGAGAGGGTAGCCTACAGACAAACAGAACACATAATTTGATTAGTATGTTTAAATGTATTGCAATTGAACTATACCAGTTAATTCACTCACTAATTTCCCTTAAAATGTACATTGATCTATGTAAATAGGTTCACCTCAACAGAATGACATTCAACTCTATCTGTGCTAAACATTGAATAATACATTTTGACTAGCAGGCAGGAATAAACAAATGTTGAAGTTCTGGAATT
Organism: Stigmatopora nigra; assembly: GCF_051989575.1. Classification (NCBI taxonomy): domain Eukaryota; kingdom Metazoa; phylum Chordata; class Actinopteri; order Syngnathiformes; family Syngnathidae; genus Stigmatopora; species Stigmatopora nigra. The sequence continues at coordinate 9,446,615 of NC_135522.1, forward strand.
CCAATGTCATCAAAATTAAAGGATTATGAAACTTTGTATTCTTGCGTAACTGACTAGAACTGTACACAACTGCGCATTTAATTATTAATATTTCAGAGCCCGAAGGACAAAATACTGATTAAAAGAAATACTTGTGGTTTGGATCCGCTTTCGAAAATACTCCTGTGCTTCAAAACACTCAAGAAACCTGGCCTGGTTACAGAGCATTGTATCTGGGCAAAGCAACAAATTTCAAAGTTATATCACCGCTTTCATAAATATGCCCTACAGAAATTACAGCATAAAACTTAATGATTGCGTTCTCTCCCCATGCAGCTCCTTAATTCTGATATTATCTCAGCATGTTTATTACTATAAATATATTTATTTTCAATATTTTTATGCTAAACTAAAATTTAAGCCTAGAAAAACACTCCAGGCATCTATTGAAGCTGTGCACAAAAACATTAAATGAATTTGGTTGTAGTTTGACAACCACATGTTTGAGCATAACGAGAAATGTGGAAATTAATGTCAAACTTCAGTCATTTCAATTTTTTTGTCCCTTGTTTTTTTTCACCTGAGAACTCAGTTGTTCCATATATGAGCTCAGCAATGGGATCAAGTTAGCCTCAAAGCCAGCTGTTGTTCTTTGAGACTTGCTCTTAATATAGCAAAAAGCCTCTGCCGTTTATTTCCATGCTAGTGATGCGCTTGTTTGTAACTCTTAGTTTGACTGCTGTTACCACACATTCGCACATGCTTGGTCAGAGTCGCCTTGCCTGGTCTTGCCAAGGCATCACCAAAGTTGCCGCAGCCATTCCACCGTGATACAAGCCAGGATGTAAATGTTTTTACATTGTGAGAGGCAGAAACTAAGAAACTGGTGCATAGATAAGTGGGAATACAAAATACATTATTGTTGTTGGGACATTAAAATGTTCAACTCTTTATCAACATGAAAAAAAATGTGATAATAAAAATGTAAACATGATTTTATTAACTTGCATGTTCTTTTCATTGGTGGTCATTTGGACCCCTCAAAAAAAGTTTTTTATACGCTCCAAAATTTACAACGTGAGCCAAAATGCACAGAAAGGAACCTGGGATTGCCCCGAAAAAATCTGGAAGCAATCCATTAAAAAATGTGAAAGTGACACATAGAAACCTTAAAATCAAGATGATGTGAATAATGTCCTGAAAGTAACCTGGAAATGTCCTAAAAATCAACTGGAAAATATATATTATGTGTAAAAAGTGACCCAAAATCAATAAGAAGTGGTAGAAGTGAAGTGCCTAGTATAGGTACCCTAAAACTAACATAGAAGTGACCCAAAATTAGGCTTGCATTTAATTTAAACATGTAGGGCTTTACACAGAGAGGGAAAATGAATGCACGGTAGTTTCATCACTAAGCTTCATTTAAACGCTGTAAACTGTAAGCAATGATGTTCCTTGTCTCTCTCTCAGCTTTTATTTCTGTGAGGCGTGGGTGAGTCCCAACCACATTCAAACTTTGACTCTAAGCTGCTGCGCTGAAATGCTTTTAGTTTTACCTCCAGTTGCTACTACAGCAAGGGACTAGGTTTTAAGAACCTTTAAGCCCTGAAGGATTGTATTTATATCCATGTCTGTGAACTCTTGAGTCAGCGCGGGGGTTTAGCAAGATAATTCAGGCTGAGTTTTAAGTCAAATTTCCATCCATTCCATCATCTCCTGAATATAGGTCAGATAGGATTTCTGTCTATTTCTGTGACGAACAAATGCTTATTGCATGCAAGTCCTGATCTGTCTTAGGGGGACTCACATGACTGTGATGACCTTCCTTAACTGAAAAAAGGACGATGAAGTGGGGAAAACACATTACTTAGCACAACAAAGTAGTGATGTGCGAAGGAAATGAAGAAAAATCTATCACAATGTTGATATGCCACAATAGAATGCTTTAGGAATGGCGAATGTAAAAGTTGGTAAAATGGCTTTAATGATAAATGAAACATGAATTCTGCGTGAATTTTATTGTTGTTATTTTTAATTGCCTTGTGTGCATTGGTGACTTATGGCCGTTATAGCAAACAGCACTACTATGGCGTGAGGCAGATCGCACTCAAAGATTTCAAAGCCAGATTGTGATCTATTTGTCCTTCTGTAGATTTTCCCTTGTGCATTACAAGATTTTCCTCATTGAATAAATTCACTCATGCCAGTAGGAGAACAGCAGACACGTAAAGAGGGCACACATTCAATCACTTAGTTGAAAAAAAATAGAGGACAGAGGACAAAGACATGCACGGGTGTGTTAAAAAGCTAGGTCAGTGAAAGTGAGAGAAAAGGAAAAGAGTTTTAAAGTGGGACAGAAAGAGAGAGTTAGAGAGCATGTTAGGCATGTGGATTTAAATGAAAAAGAACAAAAAAGATAACAATTACAAAAAGATGTGGCAGGTGAAAGTGGGTGTTGCTGACTGAAGGAAAGAAGTGAGACACATTTAGGACAAGGCCAAGAGCAGCACTACAAGCGGACAAAGACCAATAAAAAAAAGGAATCCCACTGGTGGAAGTGATGAGACGGGGAGAAAGAAGAGAAGACCTTAGGGGTCAAATTGCAGGTGCCGACTAACAGCAGCATCTCGACGACGCTGTGCCATTTGTGTCTTTTATTGGGGCAATTGATGGACTCAATAGCATGCATTTACCTTCGTGAGCGTGTGATGCCCAGAGCTGAGCCATCGGCAAACCACTGGGATTGGCTGATCTGTATGCAGGGTCAGAGGTCAAGGGGGAGGGGCATGGATAACCAGCGAGGAAGGGATTGGTTCCTGTTGGAAAGGCATCACCTGGGAATAAGAATGATGAGAGTCAGTCTCTATAGTATCCATGACTACAAAAGCCATTCAATGTAAATTACAGTACTCCATCTGAATGTTTTTTATTGAAAAGGTAGCTATAGCCTATATATATTATGAACTCATTGACTGTCATTGACAGCAATAGACATCCAATACATTTACGTGGGAGGGACAGGCAGTGAAAATAAAACGATCATTATTTAGTTACCACCCTCTCACTTCAAAAAGATCAGATATCTGCGGGACATAAACTCATTTCAATTCAGTACAAAAGGCCGATTGGATGCCATACAATTGGATGTCCTTAGCAGCCAAGGAGCGAATAACACAAGTTAAGAATGAAAGCTTTAAGAGGAGAAAATATGGGAGAATCTGGCATGACTCATCCTGACAAAGTTTCTTTATTTTTATTTTTAACAGAAGGGCACCTTGTGTTGAGCTGAGCCGAGCCAAACTATGCCGCATGGATTTGCATTTCAACGACAAGTTTTTATGCTTCACAGACATTTTTAGGTGTAACAATCATTTTAGCTTATCACCCCCTCTACTGATGTTGCCAAAGTCATTTCATTCAAAAGAGTAGTATTAGGAATTGCTGTACACTAACAATATATATCTCTAACACAATATATAAAAATGTATTTACAGTTTACACGGCTATTATCACAAAAAGCCCTGTTCGTGCAACTAAGTTTCTCTGACCAGCTAGAATTATAAGATTCCATACATGAGGCTATCAATTGGCCTCAAGGAGCTCTAGACTTAGCAAATACTGTATGAGTCATGCATGCAAGAAAACTGAAAATAGCAACAAACAATCCACACAGAAGACAGAGCGCACAATTTCTTCCAATATCATTATTGATTCTGTCATTATTAATGATATTATACTAATTCAATATAAAGCAGTCTTAAAAGTCAAAACTAATCCTGTTTAATAATAGAAAATTAGTTATCATTACAATTGAGCAGACATATGTATACTACTGTGTTGCTTCTTGTTATATGCAAGTTTTAGGTTGAAACATTACTTAATAACTTTAACTGCTGTGGCAGCTCAGTTTAATGTTAATTCAAAATTCAAGTTAGTGGGGAAGGCGGAGTCATAATTGTATATTTTTATCAGGAAATAATTAAAATGTATCATAATGTGACATATCGATAATGACATTTAAAATTGCCTGTCGTATTTTTTTATTATAGCACAACACTACATTCAAAAGAAAAAAATTTGACAAAACAAAGCCCAAAGATCCACCAGCTGTAAATATCAACATATCTGTCAATATCAAAATTAGAATTGACAATATTATTATATTAATTCATTCAGTCATTTTCTGAACCGCTTATCCTCACAAGGGTCACGGGGGATGCTGGAGCCTAACCCAGCCAACTATGGGCACCAGGCGGGGGGGACATCCTGAATTGATGGACGGCCAATCGGCGCGCACAAGGAGACGGACAATGAATCACACTCACACACACACCTAAGGGGAGTTTTGAGTGTTCAACCAGGTGGAGGAAAAACCCACCCAAGCCTGGGCAGAATATGCAAACTTCACACAGTGGGTTTGAACCCTTGACCTAATAACTGTGAGCTCGACACGCTAACCACTCTCTCAATGGGTCACCTCAATAGTATTATTATTATTATAATATTAAACTGGATTTAAAATAGATAGCAGATTAGCAGCTGTGACACCTAATTTTTAATGTTACTAGATATGTGACAAAAAATGTAAAAGTTCTATGATGGAAGCATTTTGGCTTGGAATAGTTAGTTGGTGATTCATTTCTAATTACAGACAAATTGCTGGTCAACATGTATACAATAACAGAGAGGGTTTAAAAGGGGTGTTTCATTGCATCTATCTAATGCATACTCCCTTTAGAGCTCAACATAATTGTGTTTTATTAGGTTTATTTCAGTTTCAGCAGACATCATTCCTAACTCGATTATAACAACAAACAGACATCAGTTGCATCATGATGTTGTACACTGCGTCTTTTTAACTCACACTAACCTTATTATAGACACTTGCATCATGCTCTGTTCAAAGAATGTTTAAATTAAACCACCTTTAAATCATAATCCTTGTCATAAAAACTAGCCTGAAAACGTTATGTGTGCTCAGTGAAGATTTTGTTCATCTCTTTCACTGACATTGATGATGACAGAGGTGCAATCATGTGGCTCTTTTTATCCTTATACTGTGAAATCAAATGAGTTTATCACTAATAGACCATTTGCTGTGGGTGTGTAGCAGCGGAAGAATATTCATTCATTTGCTGCCAACCTCCCAATTCAAATTGATAGGACATCTAGTGTTGACAATGGTAGTAGCCAAGGAGTTAAGAACATTCCACAAACCACTATCAGACCATTAGCAACTTTGAACCTTTGAACTAAGCTTCCCTCAGTCACAAATCTCAAGAGCTGAAAAAGGTTTTCGTGTTCAACTGAGGTGCCCCACCACCACCACCACCATCCCACCCTACCCTACCCCCGCCCAAACCATTAACCAAACGCAGCACATAGCCATTACACTGATAAAACTATCCATGTGTGTAGGGGAAAGGGTGCTTTCTACATGGGGGCGGGAGAGATAATTGTGTGCATGTGTGTATATCAGTCCTATGGAATTCTGCATCTAAAGATTATAAAAATCTTCATTTCCAAATTTGTTGATTCGCCCCTACCAGTGAAAATGGAGCCAGCGGTGTAGCCAATGAGTTAACAACGAAAATGCTAAAAAAATATATCCTGGATTATCAATTCTTTCAAGAGTAGCAGCGCAAAATCAAATTAACCTCATGGCAACAAACCGTTTGTGGGTATAGTGTTGTACACAAAAGATAAATAACAGAGTTTCCATATTTTCGCGATCAAATATTGTCACCGTACACAAATTTTCACCATCAATATTTTTGAGAACCCTTAATGCCAGTATCCCAAGACATATTTCAATAACAATTTCAACAGCGCCATTACTCTTACACATACACATTACTGTTATAGTCAAGCCTCTTCATCTTTGCATGTGTCTGTTTCACAAAAGTATACATGCAGTGTGCATGTGTGAGATGTTAAGGAAACTATGATCATCAACATGTGCAAACCATTCTGTGTGGTTTTTCCAGTGAATGCTCTTCAAGAGGGGAGTGTGATTAACCTTCAGTTTGTCTCAGTCGGTTAACCCTACTGGAAACTAATCCCACTATACCACTGACTGCCCCCATTTCAGCGGGGAATGGCATCAACAGCAAGAGAAATTTTGACAACAGCAGAAGCTTCAAAGTTGAACACCATTCATATATAACAGTTGATTTCCAATTTTACCAATTTCACAATCATTTTCCCTTAGAAAACCATGAAAAGCCACTAAATCTCTGCCAAATCAAACAACCATCGCCAAGAAAAAATATTTCTTTTAACGCACAGGGCAGCGAATGGTGTAATAAACATCCTCACATCTCTCATTGTACCTTCCAATTGGCTGGAAACACAATTTAATGTGTCTCCCACCTATTTCCCAATCCCAGTTAGCTAAGATAGGCTCCGGCACCCCCTGACATTTGAGGAAAATGAATAAAGAATATCCATGAGTATTATTTATTCAGCAGTTCTTTATATTGTTATTATATTGCAATTATGTTGTAGCACATTGAGATTTCTTTGCCATATGAAATGCTTTACAAAAATAATTTAAAAAATATTATAATATTATTTTTTAATCATGTCCACAACTACTTTCTGAAAGACCATCTCAATGCCCTCTATGTCTTCAAAACCAGGCTCCTTCATAAACCTATTGTACTTGGGAAAGATAGGGGTTGATGTCATATAAACTACGGCAAATTGTGTTTTTCCAACATGATGATGTTCTTGTGTTTCAGGAACTCAATTTTGGTCAAGACCAATTGAGCTGGCACATTTATGATGAAGTGGACATAATTTGTCCTGGCACGACACGCCTCCTCTGATCGAGCGATGAATAAAGCATGATATCTTTTGGTTAATGTGCTGCTAGATATTTTTGCTCACATTGAAACGTAAAAAATACCATCCCGTACTGCATTTCTTCATGCAGTTTTGGGTGGGTAGAGAAGGGGGTATTAGTTCTCCTCGTTCCAGAAACAACATCCAAAGTAGCTTGAGGGGAAATTTGTCTCTAAATGTTTTGCAATTTATAAGCCTCATTACATCCCATGGTTTCGCAAAAGCCTCTTTTCTTCGTCTTTACGTTCTTTAATGAGCCCTCCCCGCCAAAAAAAAAAATGCAATACACTCCCTTCACATGATGGTTACTCTGCCCTAATGGAAGGAGGGATCTAGAAGGAAAAATTCTTTGACTCCCACCATCGTCTGAGACTATACATTCAGATCTTAAATAAACTGGTTTACTAGAAATACATTCACGGGGGGAAATATTGCCATGGCCAACTGCACAATCAGCTAATTAGACTTGAGGTGAGAAAATTATGAGTACAAATAAAGGAGAGCCTTAAAACAAACACTAATCAGTTTTTCTTGTTGTTTTATTTAACAGGAGCGGGGAAACGTCGACCCGTCTATGCAGACACACTAAAGTCCTACACACATTCTGCTTTTATTCATTAGTAGTCGAAGGCATGGGGGGGCATTGATTGATTTTTGTTTTTTATTTAAAAATATACAATCTATAAAATGTGTTTGCCAAAGTGGTGCACCAGATTGCCACTGTTAACTGCCACAAGAAGCATTTCTTTCCATTGAACAAGAGAAGGCGGATGTAGATTTACGACACAGACAAAGTAAGCATCGAGCAGCATTACTGAAAATATCACGCAGCTATTGTGTTTTGATTTATGACATGCTGCCATTTTCTGCTCTTTGATACAAAGATTTAAAACCACAGCACAGACAATTGTCCAATTTATTGTTTGGAATTTTAAAAAAAAAGTTGGCATGTCAGCGACAAGACAGTCTTGGTATCTCAAATATCTACACCACATTCTTTGCAAACAAAGCTAGTTAGTAGTGTGCAAGTCTGTGCCATGGCCAATCAATCATCTCAGGCTCATGCCTGTCTGAATACTTGCTGTGAAAAAAACACCAGATGCGAGGCGATAATAGTCTTACACTCCCATCCTGCAGGTGGTGGTAATCCAGATTGCTGTGATCACAAGACTAACATTTTTAACCTCATACAGATGCTCAAAAAATGTGGAAAAAAATTAAACTACATGAATAAATTATTTCTCTAATTTTGGGGTGTTTTCCACATCTTTCATACAAAATTGGAACATTCTTAAATTTTGGTTAGTATTTTTTTTTTTAAGTCTGTGGATAGAAATTACATATAAAGTACTGCTGTAACTTACAAAAGTTGCAAAACAAGTTCTGGAACCAATGCATTTTTTATGTAGAGGTACCACTGTAATATAAATAAGAGACATCTTGGCATATTTATATCTATTAACCACCGCATATATTTCATTTTTCTTAATTGCTAGGCAAAATCTAGTTAATTACTGATCATAAAACAAGCTATTTACTTTTTTTCATTTTGTTCGTCTATCCATACCTGCAATCTTAATTGGCATGCATAGCATTGAAATGTTTTTCCTTCAAGAGAGAACATTAAAAAAATAGTATACATTTCAGTACATTTTGTGATTTTATTTTTTAATTTAGTCATGTTGTCAGATCTACCCCCCAAAGTTGAACTTTACTCTGAAAATGTAGCATTTAAACCAGTCTAATCTATTGAAATGATCATTATCATCATCATAATGACCTAAACTTATCTGGGTTACCCTTGTAGGAGAAACTGAATTTTCCAGTTTTGTACTGTTGACATATAATTAACATCTCAGAACATGAGGATGACAGTCAATTGTTAATTAAACAAAGGAGGGATCAGCGTGCCGGATAAACATTTTTTTCATTTTCTGATGCTTCCACCACACCAGATTACTTTAATTCTAGAGTCTTACTACAAATATGTAAGCTTTTGTAAGAAGACCATCAAAGCCCGGGAAAGAAAGCAAAAAGGACAAGACATTCCGCTTCATGTGACCTTAGTTTGTCTGAATTCAAGGCAAGGTTCTAGGGGCAACTTAGCTAATACACTGGGTATTACAACATGCTACAGCATGTTCACTTGTGTATGGACCAAGGGTTGCGTGCATGCTCACACACACGCGCAAATTTGTGCAAACATGGGTTCATCACTCTCATGTTTGACAGCTGTGTGTGCTAGGTATGCTTGTGTGCCGTTTGTCTACCTCTGACAGGTTTATTGTAGCAAGCCAGCGGTGGGTGCCTTGCGCTTTCTCTTAAAGAGCCTGTTTTCTTTCCTGAAAGATTCAATTTATCTGAGAGGGGACGTGTCCTCCTTCGTCTTGCGTGCACACACACACACACACACACACACAAGCACAGGCAAACACATGCAGGACTGTGCCTTGCTCACATAAAAACACACTCACTAGTCACTACATTAATATTAACGTGAACAGACGCTATCCAAGCACCGTGGAAGACAAATTGGTATTGGCTGAAACAACACGGACCTGCCCTACGAGCCGCATAAATTATACTTGCACTTGGATAGCTCGCTGTGCATATGTAAGTGCATGTGACTCAGAAAGAGCATTTGAAGGGCTACTATATTCATCTGACTGTATACGACTATGTTGAGGTCAGAATAAATCTCTGTGCATCTTGTCCCAGGGGAAAACCCCTGGCCCAAGCAGCAATAAGCACAATCACATGCTCCTATTCCCGCACAAACAAATCCTTAAATGTAATGCAGTGGGGAAAGAAATGGTGCTTCACACTTTGGGAATGTACTGCCAATTGAGTCTTCTTATTTACTTTGTTCAAAGGCTCTCATTGGTGCCAGTACCAGTCTCATTGATCACTGTGCAGAGCTGCAGAACAGCCTCATAGTGGTCAAAGTATAGAAGTATCAAGATTGAAATGGTGTATTCAAATACGATAATGTATAAAACCCCAGTTGTTCTTGATAGAAATGGAGGATTTTGGGCATTTTTTTTAACTTATTGGATCTCAATAACAGTGGAAATTGTCTAGTTCATTTTGAATCTAAAATATGTTTTCTAAATTTTTGACTGTTAAAACGACTAGTGGTGTCAATGGTACTGGAAAATGGTGTCAATTATTTTTGAGTATTGATATCGATTGAACTTTTTAATAGCATCATACTCCTAATTCCTGTTAAGTATGTGTTTGTTCTAAAAGCTACTCCTAAAAATTCTGTGTAGTTATAGTTAAAATTAATCATCGGTCGTAACTGACGATTGGTTTAACACAACAGAGAGTTAGCTGACAATCATTCGTTGTAATAGACAATGTTTTAACACCACAAAAAGTTAACTGACACCCAGTTGGTGTTTCCATCTGGAATTTATACCGACAACAGTTATTGCTCACTAGCGATGTTGTGCACCGTCTCTACAGCGGCTGTTTAGAAGGAAAAAGCAAATCCTACTTTCTGGGAAATGCAGCACGAGTGAGTATTTCGTATTAAGTACTTCGCTGCTGTCCACGATGATTGACATATAATCACGGGGCTCTATAAAATACATTAAAAACTACTTAAATAGGTTTAGCACTAGATGCCCAAACCATTTGAAGGAGGAGGATGGCAGCAAATGACCGGCCCACCCACTGCAAATGGATGAGAAAGGGGCATTTTTAGTGACTTGTTAATTGTTAGCACACCAGTAGCCTTCAGATTTCTCCAGCTTTAATTGTAAGGGTGAAAAGAGATATTTCTAGCCTTGTCTCAATCATCAGTGTAGTTACATTTGTGTAGGTCCTACATCTGCTGCTCTACATGCACAGGGGAGGTAGCAGGCCAGATGGCTTCAATCTGGTGACGAGAGGCTTCATCAGACCTCTAGTAGACAGAAAAAAAATGTGTACCCACAAAAAAAACAACTCCAACTCAAAAAGGATAGATGTAAAGTTTCTTACTGTTAGATAGTAATTCAAATGGAAAACTAAGGATCACAAATGGGCCAAAGAAGCCTAATCGTGTCAGGTAGAAATTGAAATAAAAAAATAAAAAAAATTAAAAAGTAGCCCCATTATACAAAGACATTAAACTACCAGCATGAGCTAGATCAGTGGGTGATATATGTTCATTTTCAAAACAAAAAGAGCAAAACAGGGGAATAGTAATGTCATAACTCAGTACATCATACTAGGGATGTGCTCCAATCATATGGTCAGAACTAAGACTGATCACATATGTTTCAGCGGAATCTGGTAAATACCAAAAATAACAAAAAAGGTATTTATCTTGTCTATGTGTTCTAAACATAACATCAGTAAAGCGAGACCTTACCACAACTGGACGTGCTTTTATGCAGCCACTTATCAACTAGGAAAACAGATAATTAAACGCGGGCGACATCAACACCAGCATCTGGTGTGTATAAATACTTGTGGTACAGTAACAATTACTTTCAAGGGGAAGGGAGAAATGAGTGTCAGGCGTTAAACATTACATATCGCTCTTGGCACTGTAGAAGGGCACTGCACAGGGGGTGACGGCCCAGCTTTTTTATGACTTCGAACAACTTGGTTTCCCTTTCCGAATAGCGGCATGGACAAAAAAAAATGGATGCTTGCCAATTGTTCCAGGTAGTGTGATACTAAAAACTCTTCAACACTATATCAATACTCAAAATAATACTTTTTACTATTTCCACTTCAACATGAATGCAAACCCCAATGATAGCTATCCAATCCATTTCAGCTGGAGGAGTTGACAGAAAATGTACATTTGTTTGAACACCCATTTGATTAGACATGGATTAGACTTCTAGCACCAATGGCAATCAATGCATAACGCTTTCAAACCTAGCACTGCATGTTGAGGCATTGCTAGTTCTATGCAAATATACTATGGCTATACTAAAAAAATACTCTTATGGCATTTTTAATAAGAAATGCACAAAAAAAAAAAAACTTAAACATGAACTTTTTCAGGGTTCTCTCACCAATGCTCATTCTTTTTTTTTACCAAATAAACAGTCTTTCTCTTTTTGCCTCAAAATTATTAAGAATTGGCAATAAAAATGTCCTAAAATCCACTGGAAATTATCTAAAATGTACACATAATGACAAAAGAAGAAATAAAAAAGGAAGGAACCCAAAATGTACTCATTGTCTACCAATCCAATTCATTTAAAGTGGGAGGAAGAGTCACTATTAAAGTTGCACAAAATTAAATTTAACCCTTGACAACACATTTCTGGTGGTGTAAAAAAATAAAAATAACCGAGTATCGAGACTTTAGTAATCAAAGACACCATGCAGATATGACATTTCAGTGTCAATACTTGGACATGTCTTGGTACTTTTGACAGCCTTCGTTAAGGAAGACATGTGAGATATGGGTGTGATAATCCAATTTGCTATTTCATGGGAGCCAAAAAAACACATTTAATTTCATATAATCAAAGCACTGTCTGTGATTGTTTAATTGCTCAATATGTGTTTGAGTTCTGGATTTAAACAGTCGAGTGTAATTAAAAGTGTAACAGTGCAATCATTACCAAATATCAAATAACTGTCATGTCACAGAGCCAGGGTTTTTTGTTATTGCAAGCAAAATTGGTATCTCAATCCTGTTTAGTTGATGTAATCTGTGGGGATTATATATTGAAGAGAAGCCGTAAAGCCAAACGACCTGTTTCATACGGTGGTATGTAGGCAGGCAGTTGTGCAGAGGGGAAGAGTCAGCATGTGAGTGGGTCCGTGTGTGAGCAGGGATTAAAAAAAAAGAAGAAAAGACAGGGGGGAAAAAAGAAGAAGTATCCCGTTACTGCCAGCATGAACTAGGTAAGGGATTGGTTCAGTGTCAATTTAAAGCCATCCTTGTGAATACACCTGGACATGTAACACATGATGCAAGATAACGTATAGCCATTTTCAAAGCTAAGCAAGTCAAATGGAAACATTGTTATGCAACAACTCACAATACCTCACTAAATTCCTGAGAAATGAGGTGTAAAAGATTGTGTTTTTGCAGATTTTTTTTAGGAACAGCAAAGTAGACTAATCAATTTGTACCCAAACATTGGCAAAATTAACACAACAAATCTTTTGTAATACACAACACAAACTGAAACAGCAGAAGGAGAAATACATGTTTGTAGTAGGAGAATGTTATGCTGGTGGTTGTTAGAATCTGAAAGTAAAATTGCATCATGTGATAGTAATAATGTCTGAAATGTAAAAATTTTGAATGCCCTTTTCTTTCCTCTTTGATACATTGCTGATGTATCTGATTGGTACTGTCAGTACACATAAAAAACAATACCACTTCTTCCTCATTTACATGTTCCCCTCAAATTCAAACAATGAAGAAATCAACTAGTGTAAAAAAATATTATTCCCCTCCTAGGTTTCATCATACATAACACTCCATGTGACACAAACTACACACAAACCACATATGACAATAAGATCGAAGAATGGTGCTCATCTGAAACATTAGTAGCTCTTGGGGTTTACCCTTGAACAGAAACCAGAGAAACTGTAATCGTATATCTGTCTGCAGCTACATGGCTTCAGGGTGGCTGCAACACAATGACAGTATTTGTCAGACTATCCATTTTCAAAAAAATAAAAATAAATAAATAACCGCAGCTGTAACCTTTACTCCATACAAGGTATGTTTAGAACCTAGAGGCAACTGACGTTCCCCTGGTTGACCGCAAGACTATGCACACACATTAAAAAAAACTTCCATTACTAATAGCATGAACAGACATGACAGAGCTGTGGAACTAGAAGGTAAATCACTAGCTCAGGGGGAATAACAAACACTCCATTTGATCTACTGACTGGTGAAATAATGCAAAAACACTCACTAATCCGTTAGAACAACGCATGCAGGTTGCTTAAACGGGTTACAGCAAAGTCCCTTTATCCAACATAGGTGTTAAAACATTTAGTCATTAGGACTTCTCAATACCTCTACTTATGAATGCATTTAGGTACAATTTTTCAGGTTACGATTTTTTTTTAAAGATCATTGAAATATAGGTTTCATATAAAGTACACCTCTACTTACGAATTTTTCAAGTTACGAAAAACGTTCTGGAACCAATTAATTCGTAAGTAGAGGTATGTCTGTATAGGATTCTCAGCACAAATAACTAAATAAATTGACAGAGAGGAAATATCAAGAAGGTGAGTCCCCCCCCATCTGTAAGGATGCATTGCCACGATACTAAATATTGCAATCTTGTCGGCAGTTGGCAGTCTAAGTATCACATTGCTGCAACATCACACGTTGAGCATTCAAGTTCTGACAAACACACACTAGCGAGATTTGGATCATGAACAGCGGTTTAATGGTTCACATGCAATCCAACAGTACTGCGCTCTGACCTGCCTACTGGTGCGCTTCTGTTTGGTCCAAGTACTTGTACTTTTCCACTCATGTGTTGCCCACCAAAACCGTGGGAATACTCCACCATAAGCCTTACATTCATATCGCAAACTTGTCCCAGCTTTTTATTATTGTTATCATTTTTATAGTCACTGCTGTTCATAAAACATGTTGACATCTGGTCCCATTTCCCACATTATACCATAAACCTTTAGGATTGTCAAAATTAACAAAAATACTGAGCCTGAAATTCCATATACAGATAAGAAATTTTTATTTCAAAGATACATTCTAATGTTTATGCTTTTGCACTACCGCAGGTCACCAAAAATGTGTTTTCCTGGGATAAATTAGATTTGATTTTCCGAGTAAACGAGAAGCGGCGAGCCTGATTTTAAGCCGCAACCACCAAGTTTTTACAAGACAACTACTTGGTCATGCATTAACTGTTCAGGATTATAGAGTACATATATATTGCCCAATGGCAAATTTGCACCAAAACTGCTCAATTGACCTGTAAAACTCCACAAATACATGCACCGCAGAGTTAGTAGTAGTGGGAACACCTGGGTACCTCCCGATTTAATTTGCACTGTAAGTCATAAAAATGATTTTTCTACAGAATGGTGATACAACAATTATCAATCTAGATAAAACGGTATTACTGCAACATTCTTGGACACATCAATCTAAATTCATTCATTCCCTGCCATTGATAATGAACTGGACGTGCAGTGGCAGCAAATGAGTTAACAGACACGAACGACTCTAGTAGAAAACGTTGACCTAGTGGAAATGTTTGGTAGCAACCTGTTAGTTCCTTAGTTAAACAGTGACATCATTTTGAGGAAAAAAAGGACAGTTTGACTTTTAGCAGGATTCTACAGAGAGCCTATTGGGATGCAAAGTATATCAAAATATCAAGCAATGTATTGTCACATCCCTTAGTTTAAAATGTGGCAGTTTATAGTCTAAAAATTACAGTACTTTTGATGTAAAGGGAAGATATTTTTGCTTTTTCATTTCATTATTAGCTGCATTTGGCTGTGATAGACGTCTAATCCATTTGAAGTAGGAGTGATGTTCTTCACTGCCACCCACCCAGTTCAAACAGATTTAAGAGTGTTAATTTTGTCTCTAAAACACACACAAATGTGCATCTATCAACATCAAAGCCTCTGAAAGTGTTCATTTTGAGGTTGTTTATTTATGTAATATCAAAAATAGTATAGAGTATTTTTCTTATCTATAACCAGTGGAAAATATTTGTTTAATCGATTAATGAACAAGCATGCCAAGTGACACATACACAATGCCTTTCAAGTTAATAATTAATGTTTTGAAGAATATTTAACGGCAATAGTGATTGCATAAAAAAAACAGTGAATCATTGTATATGTTACTCACTGTGCAGGTTAAGGGCCGATGGTAAAAATTTTCCAGAGTGGAGAGGTGGCGGGTGACTCGCTGCCAAGTGGCCGGGGGAAGGAGGGATCCTCCCGGCTGCTCCTCCAGCTCCGAGTCGGTGAGGCTCCACGACAAGCCCCGACAACAACGGGGGAGGAACGTGGACGGATCGGGGAGCTCCAAAATCTCTGCCATCCATTATCCACAACTCCGAAAGTTAGGATAAGAAATTGT